>NW_025785132.1:0-23106 GCF_021130785.1 Homalodisca vitripennis | reverse complement strand
ATAAAAAACTATAAAGATAAAGAAATTATAACAATTAACTTTGTAAAAAAAGTCTTTTCATTTGGGGCTCAAAAAACTTGCAGTCCCTCCCCACTCATAGTACTTTTTTTTGTAACCATAGTTGGTTTTTTCTTCATAGGAATCACAGGAATATTATTCATAATCCCTTTTTTGTTTCCCCCAAAATTGTGGCTAATTCTATAAAAAAATTTTCTATAATCCCTTTTTTAATGAATTGGTTGATAAATCTTGATACTTACAAAAATTCCCTAAGAAATTCATAAATTTAAAGTCTTGATTATTTTAAAAAGGGACGTAAATAAGGGAAAATTTCATAAAAAAAACGAAAAAAAACTCTCTGTTTTTTTTTTTTTACTTTCTTTTCAAATCTTTCGTATTATTTTAAATATGTAACCCCTTATTTTTTTTTTTTTGTGTGTACACGTGTGCGTTTTCTTTCTTTCTGCAAAAGACCTACAAGTTTTTTTTAATTTCCTGTTTCATTTAAAGGGAAAGTATCGGCGGTATCAAAGTTGTTGAAAAAAACCGGGAAATTTCACTGAATTCATCTTTGTTGACTGTTTTTAATGTTTTAAAAATTGTAGAGACTTTGGTGAGTTCTTGTTTTTTGGTGATATTTAGTAGAAAAGTTTTTTATTAAAGTATTTTTTTTAGAAAAAAATTTTTTAAAATTGATTAAATTTTATTAAGATTTCGAAATTTTTTCCTTTTTTCGTAGCAGTTTGACAACATTTTACAAATCAGATTTTTTCCCCCAACAGTTTAAAAGAAAGTAGAAGAAACAGCTATAGATTTGGTTAATTTTTCTTCCTCAGATAGTAGTAATGTGCGATCCTGGTCGTTTTGGAGACGAACGCTGTAGATTCGGTTAAATTTTTTATTGAGATTTGCTGGGGTTTTTTTCTCAGCTTCCTTTATGGTACATTGAAAAGTTTTTTAATTGCTTTTCGGTCGGCCCGAAGTCGCCAGGAACCCCCCTATTTTATCTACTTTAAATTTTTATATATATTAATAATATTATTAAAATATAAAAAATGGTATAATAACTTATTTATCATACAAAATAAAAAATTTTTACGAAGAGGGGAACGGGTTTGGGCAGACACTGGAATTATTAAACATCCCGTTTTTGGAAAATTTTTTAAAACAATTCAGTCTGATTTTTTTAAAATTTAATTTTTGAGACCAACAGAAGAGGTTGGGGCATAGTTTTGATAGTCCCCCAGGCCAACATGAAAATTTAAAAAATAAAAATTGATTATCGAAATAAGTAAGTCGTATTGGTAAGTTAAATTTTCACTAAATCGCTAATAAAAACAATTAATCACATTATATTAATTTTCACATAATATTTCTTAATAATGCTGTTTTAGGAAGTAGTGATGGATATAGAGAAATACACATCATTTAGATTAAATCTTCAAAATTAAATTTGGATTTTTTTCATAAATCTAAGAATAGTGGAAGTAAGGACTATAATTTTTCTCATATATCCTCAAACCAAAAAGAGGTCGATGTTACAGAAAGTATCAATTATTTTTAGATTATGAAATATACCAAATATTTCAGCGTGAAGTTACGTTATAGATATTTAAAATAAAACTATTGCTAAAACTAGTTTATCAACTTATTCATAACCAACGTTAGCGTATGTGTTTTAATTACGCTATTATAAATTATATTTGTATGAACCCTTTATAAAACATCCAATTCAATCTTAATGAATTAATTAAATCCAGGAAAAAATATTGTTTTCTTTATTAAACATATTATACAGCTATTTGAAATATTTCAACAATATTTTTAGAATTATTCCTTTTTAAATATTTTATAGAATGATATTATACTGTTGTTTTGTTGTCAGTAAAAATATAAATGAGTGAGAATTTCGTTACATAATTAACAAAGAATTAAGTAAGTAAGAGATACTGCCATTAACATTTGCCTGATTGCTGTTTTTACTTAGCTGTTTGCGTGGTGCAACACATGTTACAACATCGACCGGTTGACGCTAGTCTCTCAGGACGTTGTTTACCAGAGGGTAGATCGATTGGTCTATCCCCAGACACCACTCTACTTCTTATAATATGATAGAATTCGCTAGTTATCGGTAAAATGATATCAGATATAACTCTTTATTGAACATTAATATGTTATATTTAATTGTGCAAGTATGCAAAATATGTGTCGTAACTTCTATGTTCAAACGTGTTAAATTAATCTTTTCTTGTTTTGATATATATTCGATAAGGGTGAAATATTTTCATTACTCTAATCAAATGGCGTTTTGTTCAAAAGTTTGAGCTCTTTATCCAACCGAACATTAACCTTGACAGAAAAATTATTATCTTTATTGTATATATCATATTGCACCAGTAATATGTTGAATAATATCTCTTAAATTATTTAACCATAAACTAATTAGTTTTATGAGCGCTACTAAATCGATGGATACCCCACCAGTTATTAATTGACAGGATCAGATCTCCGTGGTTACCACTTACGGCAAGTGGAATATATGGAAAACGATTGGTTAAAAACAAATGTATGTAAATTTAATTTGTAAAGTTCACATTTGTTTACGACATGTTTAGGATCGAATGTCCCATTGGCAGGACTATAAATAGGCGGAGGTTAACTTTAAGATTAAAAAATACGTAAAACAACATACTACCACACATAATTCAATTAATACTCTTAACCACAGGATACATATTTTACGACCACCACATTGATTAGAGGCATATCCTACTCTTACAGTGCAGATCGGTGCAACTGCAGCTGCATGCATTGACAACTGGACAAAAGTAAATTTGGAAACTATTGACAAGGTAAAGGTCGTCTAGAATTAGTGAGTCATTGCTTACTATAAACATGGATTTATGTGGATTTTAAAGTTTCAATTAGCTCAGTGATAATTTCAAATGTTTGAAAAAATGGTTAGATAGTATTACAAATAACGGGTAACTGTTACCTCTATAACACGTTATATACAACTATTTATAATTGTTTAAGTATTTTTGAAATTTTTGCATACTTTTTCTAAAAGCTTCTGATACATGAAAATCATTATATGGTTTGTCATTGGATAATAACGTTTTTATTTTTTACATTTTTTCTGCATGTCTACTCAGTTCGCTACAATCATTTACTGCTGTAAAATTTAGGGGCTTGTTCTATTGTTGTTCAATAAACTTATCAATGAAGAGTTTGGTCAGAAGGTTAAATGTTAGTTGGTAAACATCTATACAACCGATATATCTATCTGAGTACCTATATGGAAAATGATTAAACAATGTTCCGGGTCAGGATGTTGCCTTGTACAGTACGTGACGCTGACCCAGTGTGTTCTTGCGTATAATCCTTGCATAAATTACCTACCTAAATATGCTTTTAGAACTTTCCTCTATTAAGGCGACATAGCAGATGACTTATAGATCGTCACTTTTAAGTTAAGAAATATTTAGGAATAAATATACATTAGGCATAAATAGTTTAGATGAAATCATCATCTTATTTAACAATAACTAATTTCACAAGTGACGCAATCAATAGAAAAATTTGGAAGTCTACAAATGCGGTGTTGCAAGATTAATCCTAAACATATTTAAAGTGCAATGTTTGTGGCAACGTAAAATCAGTTAGTATTTCGTATTGAAGTTACTCTTATACTGACTTAATCTCACCTGTGATGCGGTGTGTACCAGAAACTGTGTTTCACGATGGTAGGAACAGGGCGTGTTTTTACATTATTAAAAACCTCTTTAGAGAAAACAGTGTTTTAAAGAGTTCTTATCTTTCAGGGGTTATGAAGTACTCTTTTAAACTTTGTACTCTCGGAGCTGTGAGAGTAAACCTCGTTATTACTAAGCATTTTATACCCAATGACAAATGAGTACTTCAGTGTTTCAATAGTTCTACTTTCATTACAATGCCTTTGTAACGTTTCCCTTTTTCCAAGGAAAAAAGTTCGGTACATACGTTTATACTTTTATATGTACATTACACATTATAAAAGTATGGTGGAAACTAGACTTAAATATAATTTATATTCGATTGTTTTCTTAAATGCTCTTGATTTTTGTATTAAGTTTATATGTACTTTGCTGTAAAAACTGTATTGGATTTTATAATAGTCTGGAACTAGCAGGCCTGAGACTATCTCTTGTACAAGCCAATTATTAAGGTCTACTGAATTATTAAGAGAATACTATGCCTATATTATAAAACCATTATAGGCTTTCTTAAAGATAGTAAAAACTACCAGTTTTCAAATCCTCGTGATTACTCAATTTATTAAATGAATGATAAAATGTAATTAAAATATCTTGGGCCATTCCAAGCTGTCCAGGTATGGTAACACAATTACTCGATATGTCAACTATAATTATATCATTTTCATAATTACGTGATTATCAGTCTCTCTATACCAGGGAGAGTGTACAAAATTTAAAAATTCCTTTTTTTTATTAATCCAGGAAAAGGAGACAACCTCATATGTTTACTGAATACCAGACATATACTATCATGATTTTTATTTGCTTCCAATAACTTTATTTACAGTGAAAAACAAATATTGAAAATTTATCCTGCTGTCAGGCCGCTAATAACATAGTAGTGTGGTGTCATTCACCGAATTAGAGGTTTTTCTTCTTTTTAGGTATGGAGTGTTGGTGAGATAAACGCCTAAGGTCTTCGATGTGTTAGCAATCTAAGATCATTGTGATATTACGTTCCTAGTATCGCACCCTCGGTGGAGCGAATTATTTTCGGTTGGTTGCAGTTTGAGGATTCTAAATTTTGAAGTTGATCTGAGCAATTGTGATACTACGTCCCTAAAGTTTGGACCTCAATGGGGCAAACTAATTCCAGTGGGGTGCTGAATGTATATATTAACATTTTTGTCTCTCTGCGTATTTGTTTATATTACGTCTCTCAGTGTTTGAAAACTTGGTTAAAAATGAAAATTAATTTTTAGTAGGAAGCAGGATGAAAGATTCCAACATGGAAGTGGCTCAGAACCCATGTCCGCGGGTGAAAGTTTTTGTCATCCACAAGTGATTTTAGGTGTAGCACTTTACTACCTCCAAAGGATCATTTGTCTTAAATATTAGGTGAGGCGTCTTTATATTTATGACAATGCATCTTATTCACTCTTCTTACTAATAAAAATTATTCTATAAAATATAGTAAAGCTACGTATTAAAAATTAACTAAAATTTAAGAAAAGATCAATAGATTTAATTTCCAACAAACCTGTGCCCTGCCTAATATTCCAATTCAACTGAATAATAAACTCAGAGAACCACCCAAAAATGGATAAATAGACAGACACTAAGTAAATGCGATGGAAAAATCACCCGTCATTACGGTACATAGTAACAGCAGAGAGTAGGATTTATCAAATAGAATGTCTATTCTGGAAACTGATTTAAGGGTTTAATACAATTCAACTGGATCTCAATTACCCCCAAAATAAAACACTTCGATTATACCCTGAATGTCTAGATAGTGCAAAATTTAGTATTCATTTTGTACTTCCAAAACTATGCACTAAATGTTCTTTCATGCAACAGAATCTAAATGAATACGTAAAAACAAACTACCAAAATATCATAGAATAGAACATGTTACATAAATACAACAATTAATATTTCCGAAAGAGAATTATTTCCAGTGTAACAACATACGGTAGAGTTACAAGTTAGAAGATGGGTCTAGCAATAGGGCTCTCTTCCTTGTTAGGAACTGTCAAACAGTCATGATTTTAAAGTCACCTTGGGAAAACTCATATTCGTAAAATCCAGAAATAAACACCCACTCAAAGGAAAATATGTATATTGCCAGCAGGTATTTCGACAAAGGTAACCACCCTAATTAGTGCAATTCAAGTACAAATAAAAACAGCAATTAACACAAAAATACACATTAACATGAGACAATTTTTTAATTTTAAAAAAACTGTAAAAGTACCTGTTTCTTAACAAGAAGGTAATATAGAAACCTATACAGAAAACAGAATATAGAAGAAGGAGGGGTTTATATTTCAATATGGAAACAAAACCCTCCATATCTCAGAATCAAACTTAACAATGAGATTTTATAAAAATTATTTCCCAATTCTGGGTTTATTTATGGGCTTAAATTGCAGTGACTGTGAGAAAAGTTGTACATATGGTAAAACAGAATAGCATTTAAAAACCATAAATAGTGAACACAATTTGATTCCTCAATATATGCTAGAAAAGGCAGTCAAAAATTTACTGAGCTTCTGAATTATTTATAATATTGCTATACAAACTATTGCTTATAGAATTTGACAAATATTTCATTATCATCACAAATGGAAAAAAACATAAATACTATATATAAGGCAGAAAATAAATCTCTCCAAAACAAATACTGTAGGAGGAAATGTGTTTATGGCAAACAGGAGAAGTTTAAAAACAAAAATGGAATCACTATATGTTTCTTATTTTCGCTTTACCGAACTGTTCTCATCTACATTTACGGTCTGGTTATTTTTTTATTTCAGGAACCAGTAAAGGTATAAAAACACACTTTCTGCAGTAATGCACTCGGGAAAACGTTTTTCATTATTAAATACTTTTGCAGGCCACAGTTAACCATACATTCTATTTTCATAAAGCTTATATCTATATTATATACTTAACTATATTTACTATGTAGGTTATCAAAATATTTATTAAGTAAATTCTAACTAATAGATTTATTCTTAAAACATTTGTGAGCACTTTGTTTTGTTATGGTATTTAGCTTCCAAAACCTTTAACTGTCCTTGAAAACTTAAAATAAATAGTTATAAATAATAAATTAATTTTTTCTCTCATTAGTTTTAAACAGAAAACTAATATTTATACCAAACTTTGCGTTATACATCTTTACTACATTTTGAAATAAAAGGTTTATAAACACATACAGGCAGAAAAACGTAAAAAATGAAATGGACACACAATTTTGAATTTAGAGTTTCTCAAAGTTTTGTGATAAAGGGAAGTTTTGCCGACAAAACCCATTTGCCATTGGGGTTTTGTATAACGGGTTATTGTATCTTTTACCAAGTAAAGACACGATGAGGTGTACAAGTGAAGACATGTGTACAAGCGAGATAAAGAACTCATACTCAGAGAAAGATACCATTTGACTAGTGGACACAACCCGTCCTTCCGATGCTCAAACTCTATTCTGGCTACGTGTGTATGTCTTCCTCCAATATATTTACATATTTTAACCTTGAATACAAATATAGATGAACCTTTAAATTTATATTATATTACGTGTTATGGTAATTATATTAGAGGTCCAACCCTTATAACTGTGTTTTGATAATTTTTGTATGTGAGTACGAGAGCGTTTGACAATGCAATTATCGTGTGGAAAACACTTCCTGGCTTAGGGTATGAATGGGATGCTTCAAGGAGTAAAGTACATAATATACAGATTTTTGTATTCAGCAATTCCAAAAATGAGTGTAATAAACTATGATAACTGACTTATTATATCTAAACTGCAAAAGTGGATTTTTTATTTCTTTTTGTGTAGCCTCCAAACAAAGCTCATTTTCCATAATAGAATATTAACATATAATTCGTCACGGACATAAACTACCTGTACAACATTTTCTTATTGTTACTGTCATTCAGCCTGTAAAGAACATAAGATTTAATAACTCCAAATATAAGCCTGCTAAACAGACGTTTCGCCTCCGTTAAGAAAATATTTACATATTAATTCGTCACGGACATATTCTTTGTATTATTCCCTATTTTTACTGCTTGAGGGTTGCTACACCCTAAAATCCCCCCCTCATTTTATTACTGTTAGGAAAATATAAACATTAATAAACAAATATTTATCCAAAACCAGCTTAGCTAAAGCTTATTCAGAAGTTTTAATCTGTTTACAGGTTCTGTTATTTTTTAACTTTTGTCATCAATCAAAGATACAATTGAGTGTTTTTATTTTGGCAAGATAACTTAATGGTTGGGGAAGCCATCTTACTGTAGCGGACATATAAAACAATTCATACAAACAATGTTTTTTCAAGGACATGGCATCTCATGGGTAAGATGATGTAACTCTAATTGTCTCTTATTATTAATAATTTAATCACACTAGTTATAGGTTTTATATGTTTCCCTTCATTTTACCAGTAAAAAAAAAGCGCACCACAGCCACATCTTTTCTCTATCTCGACAGTATACAACGGCCTAAAATCACTATACAAAGATTTAATTTTCATAATTTTATGTAACTTCGGATTTGCATTTGATTAAAAACTTATTGTAAAAGTCATTTAATTAATTAATCTATTAAAACTGAATCAGTTTTACAAACACGTTTAAAAAATGCTAGTGTTTTTTTATGGTTTGGTATGCCTGGGCTATTACGCTGGCGGTGGGACGCAGACAGTTATAAAAATGTTCGGATATTATCGCCCCACAGGGACTTACAAAATATCACAAGCCATTTCGCTGTGGATGTGATCGTAATTTTAAAATAGTTTATTTTCTTTCTGTCTCCTCGCGTCACGTTATTTACAACGTCACTGAGTTTCGTTACAGTTCAAACAGAAATGTTAATAGGAAGGTTCGTAATTTTTTATTTCTTGTGGGTCATCAAAACTTTAAATACGTTTGCTTAAAAATTTATTAATATTCAAATGTTTTATTAAATAATGTTACGATGAGCCTTAAAAAATTAAAAAAAGGAATATTTACAACTCACGCTGGTTATAAACTCGATTTTAATAATCCATGTAAGACTAAATAATTTACAATTTCGAGTATGGACAATTGAAATAAAATGTCAATGATATGCCTACTTTTAAGTTTTTAAAAAAACGTATTAATATATTGTTTTGGGATAACTGTTTGGGATAAACTAAGCTAAGATGCTCTTAGTACGATATGTCCTCTTTAAATACCATTTTCAGTTTTTTTAGATCTGGATTGTAATAGTTACAAAAACGTATAATTGTTTCTATTTTACTTCAAAAACAAATCAAGGACACATATTCGAGTTTGATCATATCAAGTGATTGTGGACAACCAAATCAGCGATCAGACCAAATGGGGACGGTGGACGTCACGTGACATTGTCTTAGTTTATGCACGAGTACAAGTTGCCGTTTGGAGAATCTGAACTAATTATCATATCAAATTATTCTGTTATTTACCCTAATAATATATATCAGTCGATTTAAGTGTTTACATTATATTACCTCTTTTATAAAACGTCCGCGTTTCAATTTAACAATCACAGATTCGGATTTTAGGTTTCGTTTCGAATATGTACTCTTAATGAATTCCGCCAATATATAAAAGTTCATTTGGATGTAAGTATAGAGTGACATTTCAGACTAGCAAAACCATTGACGTTCCAGCCGCTGGAGTATGTAGTTTGTTTAGGCAACTAAAAATTTATTATATTTTTATTTGCGTGTGATCTCGTCGGTACGGATAGATAGTATGTTTTTCTCAGGAATGAGAAACAACTAAAAACATGTCGTAAATATTTTATTTGCTCATTTTTTAAATTTATTGGCCAGCATTTTAACCACTGAAACACGAACGCGTATTTAAAACAAGATAATCCTGATCTACAAGGGGCTGTGGGGCTGGGCATGCGTTAGTTCGCTTGTGCTACCCATTACATAAGTATATTCATCCACTTCCCCATACCTTTTGATGTACTTAATCAGTTTAATGTAGGTTTTTTATTACTCTCTGTTTGTCTGACCGTATTTTTCTGGTGTCACGAAACAAACTTTAACATTCTGTTTATAAGGCAGTTCCTACAATTATTTAATAATTAAAAACGTTGTAAGTAAAACATAAATACCATAATTTTCTTTGGCTTAATATTTACGAGGAATGGTTGCCCCATTCTAGTATTTGTATTGTCTGTGTGTAATAGTGATGAAATTTGTATTTATGTGAGAATTAGCGATATACACATATAAATATGTCATACCTATAATGATTTAATTAAATACTTTTTCTCTATGAATTTGATAATTTACTACTTTAAAAAACTTCATATGAATTATAAGATTGCATTTCAACAAAAAAAAGTAAGCAAATTCTCTCCACTTGTAGTCCAGTTACCGGAATTTTAAAAATCAAAGGTTTCCTATCAAAAAGCAACTAATTGTGATAGACTATTAAAACGTTTTTGGCTAAGTAGATATTTACTACAGTAATGACCATATAGTGGACCTTGAAATGTAGTAAGAAAATAACCACATTCCGTCACTAATCTAAAATAAAACTTTTGAATTTAATAAGGCTAAGCCTTTATTTGAATTGCGAAATAATTAATATTTTTCGGAACATGAGAGAATACAATATCGTCATGCTCGTATGATATATAAAAGTTACTGGGACCCATAACAGAGGAGAGTTGGGCTAACCGATGATTTTGTATATTCTTTTACCGTTTCGCTTCGTTTCAACAATACTCTCTTACTGACATCTTCTGGTTAAGTGTTACTACTAGAATTTTGAAAGAGAAAAATATGTAATATCTTACTAGAGGATGGAAGTTACCATTATATCAGAGTTACGTTTTTTCACAATGTATTAGAATTAAGGAAAAAAAAATTTATCGTTATATAAAATATAAGCTTCACTAGCCATTAATTATGGAATCCGTCCTTTTTATCCTTTAAAATTAATTGTCTTAGATTAGGCAAGATCGTAGGCCAGCCTCAAATTGTAGTTTTGCCTTGGATTTGTTGTGGTGCATTAAAAAAAAAAATCCAATAGAACAAGTAAGCTAATCGTTTAAAAGCTACAAAGCTTTTACTAGCATACAATAAAGCTAAGAGTAACTAATACTCTACCTGTTATGGTACTTTAGCTCGATTTGTTTTAGACGGTAACACGGGCAGAATAGCAGGGCGCAGGAAGCAATTTTCGCACAGAGGCTTTTATAAAATAGCTAAACCAGAAATATAATAAATCCAAGTGTATAAGTCAATTTGCAGAATATAAACCTAAACATAGTTTCTTTACCAAAAATAAGCCTAAATCAGTAGATTGTATCAGTCCTTTTATAAATACTGCCTATAACTAGCCTCTTTATCCAAACCTCCTATTTTTTAGAAAAAAAAAAAAACCGTATAAATAAAAGGTGAGTATCAAAGTAAATGTTTTACGGTATTTTAGCTCATACTGATAAAATAATTTTTTGTTTTTGAAATAAAAAAAATCTATATTGCTATAGATAACTTAATTGGTTAGACATATCACATCAATTTATATGCGATTTTTCTTATGGGTTTCAAGCGCTTGGAGTTAATTTTTTTGGGCTAACTGTGGGTTATGATAGTAATTGGTAGGTATGTTAATTCATATTTGTTATCCCTCTCTATTATAACTAATAAACGCTGATGTTATTATACTTAGGATTGTTAATATAGGATACCAACAAAAGACTATGGATAGAATATCTGTATTTGAAAAATGAATACCATCCATTCGGTATTTCAATTGCATTTTATATTCCCGTATACATTATATATTATTTAGTTTGTTTAACAGTAATCAAATCATGTTTTTGAGTAAATTTTAACGTTATATTTCACTTATTGTTACCTCATGAACACTAATTTGCATAGGGTATTTGATTCCAAACATTTACCATCGCTAGAGTTAGTTTTTACAGATTGAAAATATGTTTAATAAATAGATTATTGTTTCATACTATAATTTATCTTCCCTAGTAATCGATTAGTTTAACCGAAGCCATATTTGGAAAATTACTAATATTAAAAATTAATTTTACTACACTGGTGAAAAATTAATTTTTTTGCATTACAACGTTATTGTCAATTAATAATAACAAGCTTAATATTATTCGGTTCGTATCTGTTGTGGTGCCACATACCGGCCCAGTCAGTGGTCCTTTGGCCCTTGTCTTTTTGTTTTTATACACAAAACAGAAATAATATTCGTAGATAACAAGCATATAATAAAGAGATTCAAAATATTCGATTTATTAACAATAACATTCATTACTCGCTAAGTTTTAGAGTTTTAAACACGGTAATTAAAAATCAACAAGCGTTAACAATTTAAATATTAACTATATAAACTGTTGATTCTATTTTTAACAAAAGTTCATACTTAAGTTGTTTTACAAAGAAACTTTTTGAATGGCTCTTGTTATCAAAAGTTGAAACAGAAGAAGTCAACCCGGAGTAAAAACACTTGAAGATTGCCTTATGTGTCAAACCATTAAAACAGGAACTGTTCGTGGGGCGTTCCCGTTGTTTCTGTTATATTCTATATCGTGCCACCGAATAATTAGTCATGTGACGAGTTCGTACGTGTTGTCATATTGCTTTTTATAACCTGCTAATATATAGATAGCATTAATTAGTTTTTAATTTGTTTTTTGTTATAATTCATTCGTTTCTATTTAAAATTTAAAGTAGTTTAGTACAATATTTTTAAAAACTTAACTTGTATAGGCGATATCATCGTGAAAATAATATTGTGTAAAAAAATTAATATCTTTAACGAGAATAATCTACATAATTAAAATAATTTAGGCGAAGCCTTCGTTTATTTGTCAAAGTGTATTACAGAACGAAATTGTGATTTATTCATCTCGAAGACTAAATGTTTTTTAAGGTCATCATAAGTAAGACAACCCCTATTTTTAATTTTAATTTATTGTTACTTAATGCAAAGGCTTTAATTCAATAAATTGTGGATGAGTAGTGATGTTTTATAATAAGCGTATTAGCAAAGGACAATGTAAGTCAAAGGTTTTTTTATATTTGGAATCAATGACATTTCGGTAAATACACACACACCATATTTTTCTTTTTAGATAGCTGAAATAGTTCATTAGTTTTTCAATCAACGGTTTTTGTTTAAACCCAATGTTAGCGATTACATAAAACTTATTCATTCATAGCTTTTTGAATGAAGGCATGATTCCGTCAAATCTCTCAACAACGGTGGTTAGATCATGTTTTACCTATTCATTTTCATTGTAATTTAACAATTACCTCTCCACTTAGGTGTTTGTAGAAAGCGATGGTAAAATTTAACATCTTAACGCGCCAATTTCATAAAAAAGTTTAGTATTATCACTAGGTAAGGTATCTGCAATCATTGTTTTGAAAAAGCACTCAATTATCTAATAAACTATAAAAAATTACACATAAAGGTTAATGTCAAATAAACCCAATGGATCTTATTAAGAAGACGAGTAAGGGCGATATAAAGGTTGTTAATTTGAAAACTTCTAACTCCGTAATTAATTTTTTTTTGTTAATAACTTTTGTAATAAACTCTATTGTTTGTTTTTTGTTTAAAACTACAAGTACTGTCCTGCTAGGATACCAAAACCAGCTTGGCCGGTTTTTAGATTTGTTATTAACCAAAAGTTTCAGTCATTTGTTTATGTAGCGTGTCACAAGGTGATTAGTTGTCCATTTCTAAAATTTGGCTTTCAGTTCTTTGGGGCATGGGCGGAGCCACTCCCATTTTCAAAATTTGTTTGTTCCCACTAATTTATATACTAAACACTCCACTTTTACATAAATTTGAATAATTTGGGCTATAAAGTCTTTTAATACGAGTTTGGAAGATTTTTTTCAAATGAAACACCTATGTATACTTTTAAGAGCAAAAGTGAATAATGCCCAGAAAATCGTGCTTATAGATTTGGGATGATTTTATACAATGAATTTTTATTTCTCATAAACAAGAAGCTTAAAGCAACTTCACCAGAGAGTTCCTACATTAGTGCTGCACATGCCAAATTGGACAACATTAGGTTTTTCCTGTACCCACTGTGGGTTCAAACCTATCCTAAGTCCTGCATACTCAAGTAATGAGACACGTTATAAACGTTTTAGTCCTGTAATTTTAGATCATTATAAACACGATTAACTAATGCAACTTGAGTACTGTCATTTACTACTAATAAACAATCAGTATTCTTCTTATAAACCCCAGACTCGATGTTACTACTACACTACATTCAAAAAAAAAATGGAAATAATATTCACGGCCACACCCAAGACTTCCCATAAATACCACTGGGTGTCCAAAACAAAAAAACAAATTATTAAGTTTTAACAAAGATAAAACAGAGCGTGGTCTTTCTTTTATCAGTCAAAAATACTACAAACTATAAAACATATTTATTTTTGTTTCTGTCAAAACAAAAAGCGCTAGCGTACACTCTAAAACGATTTAAATTGCATAATTTTTATAGGCCTTATTATAGACACTTTCGGGGTATAAAAAGTCTTTATATATACGAAACTGCCACATAAATGGACGTCCCATACGTATTACACGCAGTTACTATTAACTGTATAAGTAATGTATCATTTTTTATATTTTCAAAGGGCTAACTGGTGAAATGTTAAGGGTGGGTATATATATATATATATATATAGTATATATATATATATATTATATATTATATAGTTATAATAATGTATTTTTTCCATAAAATAACCTACTTACTTCCTGCCAAAGGATACAAAGCAGAAAATGAAAAACTTACTCTTGGAAAAGTAAAGTGACACGGGACGACTACTGTGTATTGTTACAGGAAAACGTTAAAACAAAAACAAAGATTAGGGCACCACGAACATATTTGGTTCACTAACCAATGCTGCGTAAGTTAAATTACTATTTTCCCTAAACTATATCCAAATTCAAAATTAAACTCTAAATCTCGTTCATAAAAATCTGCCTTATTATAAGGCTAATAACGTAACGTGTATAGGCATAACAGACAGAGATCGGAAATAAACTATTGAATATCAATTCGAGAGACAATGTTAGTAACATAATATTAAAAACTATTCATGGAAAACTACTCCTCAATACAATCACTATTTTGAGATTACATCTCATTGAATTAGATATATTTCAACGCAGAAGTTCTTTGATTATTGTTCAATGATACGATTCATAATGTTTTTTACTAAACAAAGTTATCAAAGATTGTCTTAAGGCTTTGTGAATGTCAATAAAATAATATGTCCTTTATGTATATAATAAGATTCCAAATTGTACCTGTACTCCGATAATAACCAGACCAAAATAATAATCAATTTTGTTCTTAATCTTTTCTAAACAAAAATCGATGACAGGATTGTGAGTTAAACTTGTTGAGCCAAAGGCCTAAACTACTTTTCTTCAATGATCAAAATGGGACACCTTTTCATCGCCTTGGATTATAGTTTATGCCAACAGATTTCAGCTCGTACTGCTGCAATCTTATTACCCTACCTAAACAGGCAAAGGACTTATTATACCCGGGATTTGATCCGAGCCAACACTGGAAAAGTCCAAATAGGACCCAAAAAGCAATCTTACTTTCACAGCAGATTAGTGCTCATATAAGATCACTAAGAAAATGATTGAAATGAAATCCATAGTAAATTCTTCCTTGCTGATAAGGGTAAAAGTATTACGAGTTATCTTGGACAAGGAATGATATATGACAGTAAATAAAATTAATAAATTAGTTCAAACTGTGAATGAATATACTTCAATAAAATTATGAGATCCTACAGTAACAATTGAGAAAAATATAAATAAACAGATCACTTAAAAACCATGAAAATGAGGTAAACCTCTTATTGTAAAATTAAGCCCGTCAATATTCCAAAGCCATCACACCATCATTTGTAATGGACTAACCGAAAATTCGACAACATGATTTTAATTTCCTCCTTCTAGGCCAATAGTAAGTTCCATTGAATCTCCTGTATTAAAAAGTTATCCAAAAATTTTCTGTATATCCCTATTAGAATTAGTCCATTATTTGGGACATAGTCTAATTCTTATACAACATTCAAGAATTCAGAAGTATTTTATCAATAAATAAAAAATTATTGATTTTTGATATACAATGATATCTATGATCAGCTACGACGTAAATAGTCTGTTTATTCAAATGTACCTGTCCTCTGAATTGAATTTGTGTCTTGATTAGACAAACGACTTTCTTGAATGATAACAACTTTCAGTATGAGAACAGCGATTTATTTATTAACTGTGTAATGGAACTTCTTACTGGTATGTTGTTAGCCACCAACTAATTTATCAGTGCTAAAAAAAAAAAAAAAAAAAAAATAAAAAAAGGGGGGAATAGATTTTTACAAGTTTTATCAAGTATCCGGTTTAACTGGATGGGTGGGTTGTTCTTTTAGCCCCATAATTAGCAACCATATTTAATAGACCACTGTTGAAAGACACTTTGCTTTTGAAAATTGGAGTATTAAACACCAAAATTTGGTTACGGTATGTTGATGATGTCTTTTGTGTATGGGAAAATAAAATTAACATCCAAGACGAATTTTTAAAACAACATCAATTCAAATAGGGACCATCGATAAAATTTACTATTGAAAATGAGGTTAACAGTGAAATGAAAGTTCCATTTCTCTTGTATTTTGATAACAAATACAAAAGAAAACAACAATTAAACACACCATTTATTTTACAAGAAGACTTTCAGTGGACAGTACCCTTAATATATAATTCAAATCATCCTCAACATGTTAATAAATTTGATTTAGTAAAAAGTTTGTTCCAGAAGATTAATAATTTATGGTAACTGCATAACAAAGATAAAAGTTTTAGGAGAAAATTATACTACAGGAACTTTTGATTAAAAACAACTACCCATCCGTCAATTATTGAACGAGCTAAGGCTTAAAAACTAAAGTTGCAAACAAATTACCAAACAAAGATATTCCTAATTATCTGACTACAGTAACTATTCCTTTATGTAAAAGGAACATCAGACCATAAAAAAAACGTAGGATAAGATTATAAATTTAACGTCCGCACTGTTTTTAAGTCCTAAAAATAATTATAAGCAAGCCACTTAAACAAAATTTAAAACCCGGAAAAACAAAACATCAAGACACCAAAGAATGTGATATATAAAATTGACTGTGGTGTGCAACAAGACGTATATCGGCCACCAAACATCAAGACTACCTGTGGAAAATTAGGGTAAAGAAGAACATATTGTATAATTATAAAAAGAAAATATGAAGAATCTAAATTATTATGAAAACATGCAGATAAACGGAAAATATACATCATACTAAAACTTTGAATCGTCTAGTTGTAGTGTTTAAAAGAAACTTCTGGACTAAAAGAAATAAAAGTGAAAAGTGGCGTGGCATGACAGTATTAAAAGATAATTGTACTTCCCAACCTTCCGTATAATTTCAGTGATCATTTTTTACTACCATTAGTGAAAAAAGAAATCCATTCCAACATTATGAATTGCTAAACCATATTTTCTACATTAATTCTTTTTACAATTTATTAGTTTTTTGGTCTTTACAGTTAGTTTTAAATTTTATTCTATTTATATCATATGTTTATTCTATTTTAACACACATGGTTTTTTTCTATAAAACAATGTCAAACTGATGATTCCTTATCCGGAGAGAAAGCGCTTTTTTTAATAAATGTTATGTGGAAGTATATAAAAAATGTGTTTTCCATTAAAACACATTCAGACTGACAAACGGAAAAAATTAAATAGACAAACAATTTTTTATTTATTTTAAAGATATCGAAGTTTGTATTCATCAGGGTTTTGCCAAATCCATATGCAATTGGGTCTTGTTATAAAGGTTATTTTACCAGTAAAAGTACACGATGAGGTTGTACAAGACATTTGTAATTGTCATTGTTAATGACAATTGTTACAAGCGAGGACAAACACTCATATCGAAGAAGATACGTGGACTAGAAAACAACCCGTGCCTCTTTGCTAAAATCTTCTGTACTGTTATGTCTTCCTTCCAAACTATTTAAATATTTAACCTTGAAGACAAATGAGAAACCTTTTATTAATATATTACGCATTATGGTGATGTATATATTTTACATGGCATTATTACCTGTGTATGTTATTTACGTGAGAAACGCGTTTGGGACATATGCAATTCAATCGATGTGAATGCTTAGGAATGAATGGAATGCTTCAAGAAATAATGTAACATAATATAAGATCTGTATCAGGCAACCCCAAATTTAGGTAAAACAAGGCAGATATCTGATTTATCTTCTAACTACAATGTGGATTTATATTTAGGGTCTGCCCACCAAACGGACGGACATCCCGGGCCGTTTAAAAAACCCCCCCCCACATAAAAACATTGATAATACGCCCGGGACATTTATCTGAACAATTTTCCGATTTTACTGTTTCTGAGCTGTTCAGTTACCATAGTATAGAAGATTTATATCAGGAAATTACATATATAATGTGAGGAACAGAGATAGTATGCGTCGAATATTGTGAGTTGCATAGCAGAATTTTATTTGGAATCCAAACGGGACGTCAAATAATCGAAATAATATAATTCGTTGGGACCATTACCATTTCCGATTTCAGCTGCTTTGGATAGGGATACACAAAATCCTCCAATTAGATACGGATTGACAGAAACAATAAAATAAATCAAGAAATTATATATCCTAAGCAAATAGCTAAACGCATAGAAGAGATTTTAAACACCGAAATTTTGTTATTTCTAACTTAGCAACAACCAAAAGATACCATTGAGTTTTTTTATTCTCGAGAAAGATTTTTTATGTCTAAAATATCACTTTACAAATAAACATTAAGTCTGTTTAACCACATGATTATTGGCGTATTCTTGCCATCTGTAGGTATTAATGAATTAACATACGATAAACTGCCACAGAGCAAAACAATTTATAAATACAAAAAAACAGTGTTTTTCTAGTTCCATAGATTCTCGTGTGTATATGAGGATCTAAATTCGTCCTTATCAATTAAATTGTCGACCCAGACGTTACAGTTAGTATATGTTTTCGTAGTTATCACTAAAGAAACGCACATTTTATACAACAATAAAAAAAAAAAACCATTTTCCCTATCTGATAGATCAATCTGCACTATGAAATATATCATAGTTTTTTTTTTTCAACTTCAAAACTTTGTAACGCTTCTATTGATTAATAATTTAGATTATTGTTCTCATAACATACATGATTATTGTTCCAGTTATACACCATACAAAGTTTTGAGGTTGGCGTTAATCACACTAGAAGGTTCATGATCGAAGTTTCAGCAGTAAAACCAGTACAATGTGGGTTCTCTGCACCAGTTTTTTAATTTTTGAAACCGTCTGAAACTTAGTGTTGTTCGTGGTATTTGAATTACCTCGCTATTACGCTGGCGGTGAGACTCAGACAGTTATAAAAATGCGTATATAACCGCCCACAGGGGGACTACAAATATCACAAGCCATTTCGCGGTTGTGACGGATTTAAATGTTTTTGTTTCTGCCTCTCGCGTCCGTTATTTACAAGGTCTCCGAGTTTCGCTGCAGTTTAAACAAATGCAAAGTTGACTTTTAATTGATATACATGTTCCAACTCGGAGTTTATAATTATTTTAACTTTATATTTCAATAGTTTACACAACCACTTGTTGCATTTCAGTATTAATAAATATAAATAATATAAATTAGTTTAAAATGATGAATCATATATTACAAATACTTGCCTATAATTCTGTACAGTAAGTCTTACACTGCAATACTCTAACCTAGGAAAAATTTTAAGTTTACTTTTATGATATAAATATTCTTTTTAATATTTTAATAAATGAACAATATTATAATTACTCTATTTAAATGTTTAATTTATTATTCTTCACTGTTCTTTAGAAGTGCTGATACAAACAGGATTGGCCATGTACATCGAGAAGAGGCAGATTAATTAAAATAAACAGAATACACATAGTTAAATTCATGGAAAATACATATAGATGTAAGTAGATTGTATTAAATCATTAGCTAATTAAAAAACTAAAATTATTAAAAGGAAATTTACATCAATTTACTATTCAAAATATAGTTTCTAGGTTAATTTAGATCATATATAAGTGTATATTTTATGGGTTGTTGTGAGTGAGTACTCCTATATATTATTGTTATAAATATATATATAAGAGAGGGAGGTAAGCGAGATTGGAGATCGGGATTATACGGGCTAAACATTATATACAGCTATATTAGGTATAGCTTACAAGTTTTTTGTAAAGCCAAGAATAAGTTGAAAGGCTGAGGAATTTTAGGCGACTTACAAGAACTGTTAATATTTCTTAAGGGAACTACAATATCTTTATGTGTAGTGTAGTTATTTAACTCATGGTGTCTCGCAGTGTTTTAGACATTGTACCTAGGCATACATATTATTTATTACATATTCTTGGTTTATGTAAATGTATAAGGTGTATGATAAAAACAGAAAGATTTGTTTGGAGGTTATACTTTTATAATGTCTATGCCAGTACATTGCACTATTTTAGCTATTTTTGTAGTTCTCCAATTGGAGTACTAATCAACGAGTCAATGGACAGTAATACTGCTACCAATTAAACACATTGCTATGCTGCTACCACTTACTTCCATTGCACGTGGTTCAATGTCGGGGTAGTTTGTTATGTCTTGGGGTTTAAACAACAACTTTATATAAATGTATTATTGTCGATTATTATTTCATTAATGATATTAAAATATATGTTAAGTTATGAGCTTAAAAAAGTGAGAAAAAAAAGGGATATTTAAATTGACGTCTGCACGGTTTAGAAATTCGTTTATAATACATCATGTTTAACTAAATAATTTTCCATATCAGAATGAGAAAATTTATATACAAGTCGAATAATTTTGCCAACTTTAATTTTTAAAAACGTCATATATTCCACTATTGATATGACAGAATTTTAAACAAACACTTAGCCCGATATGTCTTTAATACATTTTCTGTATTTTCCGATCGGTTGTAATAAATAAGAGAATCCTAAGTTAAGCGGGGGGGGAAACATATATTGAAGCCTGTTGAGCGTTTTATTATCCCATGATTGTGACAACCAATCAGCGACTAGGCCAGCGGGGATGTGACACTCACGTCCCAGTGTATCCACTTATTTAGACTCTGCACGAAGTGGTACTATTTGGAACATAAAATATGTATACCAGTGTAAGTATACCAATCATAGGAGATGAGAAATTTAAGTGATACATACAGTTTTTTTTTGTTTTTAATAATTTTGTTTCAATTTACAAATCTCACATATTCCGATCTTTACTTCCTTTTATTATGTATTTTATAAATTCCTTTCCACCAAAAAAATGTATTCGGATGTAACTATTAACTGATTTTAGATTTACAATATAATCAATTTACGTTCAGCCCTGATTAAAATAGGTTTGCTTAGGACACCTAAAATTCATATTTCGGAGTTCTGCGGTAAGTGTCTGCCCAGGGAATGAGTTCGATTGGGGCAGCCATATATTAAATGTTTTAGTTCTCAGTTTTTGAACATCATGTTTTACTCTAACTCGTATTCAAAAAAAGATAACTGACTACAGAGGGCTGCAGGGGATTTGCGATTCGTTCGATCAGGTGCGCTAACTATCCCATAAATATAGCACCACTTCCTATATTTTTTGATATTTAATTAGTTATTGAAATTTTTTATTACACTGTTTCCTCCTCTTACAGTATTTCTGGAACTACGAAAAAATTTTAATATTCATTAATATGATGGTTCTTAATTAATTAGTATTACAAAAAACACGTCTTTTTTGTTTTATTACAGAAATTTTATCTCTGTATATTTTCAATGACTGTTGTAATATGCAGCAATTTGTCTTTATCTGTTATTGCAATATACACAGCTAATTATTTTATCTGTAATTACTATTATATAACTTTTTACTTTTTAATAAATTAGCCAAATCCTATGGATGAACACCTTTATTAAACTAAAATTATTTATTAATACAAAAAACTGATGTACAACTGTGTATCGAAGTAAATGTCTTACATTATTTTAATTACATTACAAACATATGTAATGTTTTAAACCTATAAATAAAAATCTATGTTTTAAAACTATAGTTAGCAACTTCTTAAATAGTTTGTCATCTTCACCAATCTTTCTGATGCACTATCATCCTCTGGGTTTCAAGCGTTTGGTGTTATTTGATATATTTTTATTTTTCATTAATTTCATAGAAACAAATTTTAAAATTTTATGGATGGTATTATTTATTCAATATTTTAAGGGCACTTTTAAATTTTTATATAAATGATATGTTATTAATGAGTTACCAAAGTAATCATTGGAACTGTTTGAGTAATTTAAACAGTTGATGTTCATGCTATTTTATTTGAATTTTTATATTTCTTATTGTTTCCTTATACTATGGACGTATCCATTTCAAGCATTTAAATAGCAGTGGTTATTTATTTTGTTACTAGGCATTTTGTAGTGAATTTATTTCCTCTTGTCTCGAATATATTTAAGAAATGGTCAAATCCAATGAAGTAAATGAGTGAAGCCTTTCAATAATTACTAAAATAATAATCTTGTTACAAGACTTCAAATCATTTTTAGTTTTACAAGTATATGCGTATATATTAAACGAACATGATATCATAATACACCATCTATTGGTTTTATCTACGGTATATTTAAAATTATCTTGGCTGTAAGTAAGTCCTTTTTAAAATCAATAGCTATATTTAATATAAAGAAAATTATTTCTAATTATTGAAAATAAGCATATAATAAAGAGTTAAAAACATATTATTCACAATTTACGCTTCATATACACAGTAGTATTGGAAAAAGTCATAAATTTCATTACAAGATGGAAACTGATATTTTTTACCAATGACTTCAACAGTAATTTCTTTGTGAAACAAACGTTCATTATCTAAAGTGTTTACAAAGAAACTTTTGGTCATTAGGCTTGTTTGAAAGGTGAAACAGGAAGAAGTCACCCGGAGTGAGAAGGACTTGAATATTGCTTTTGTTTTCAAACAATAAACCCTAACTATTCTTGAGGTGGTCGTTTCTTGTTCTGTATATTCCATAAGTCTTGGATCATTACTTAGTCATGTACGGGTTGTACGTGAAGTGTAATATTTTTTATCATATAGATCCTCTATTATATTGAATTATTAGGTTGAGATTTTAATAGTTTTTTATGTATTTTATATT
>NW_025785131.1:0-20836 GCF_021130785.1 Homalodisca vitripennis | reverse complement strand
AAATAATTTAATTTAAATTTAAAAAATATGATTTTTAATAATTTAGTGCAGTTTATTAACCACGTTTATCCACTAAAAATATTTTCTCTGTAAATATAAAATATTTTAATACTGTTTGCTCACACTTATACTTTGATAAATTTTTTCCATTGTCATGCATATAAAACAACTCCAGGTAAATACAGTTTATTTGTTTAAGCCCATACTGTTAATTTCTCGGAAAGCAAACGTAATATATAATTTTATTACCTTTAAACATTAGTTCTGTGGTTTAGTAAAAGAGAAGCTGGATACAAGCTAAAACATATTTATTATTACAACTGTGATGTGGTGTAAACTGTTGATGGTTTTTGAAAATATCAAGCAAAGAGGAAATAAAAACCAACATAATAAACAGATGTATAAAGCAATTTAAAATATATTACAGATTTTAAAAGAAAACTTAATTTTAAATTTAAGAATTTATCAGGTTTGGTTTTAATATCATACACATTGTAAATATCTGGCTAGTACATTTTAAACTCGATTTATTATTAAATCTGCTCAAAATCAAACAGTTAGGCCAGTGTAGTAGTTTAAATTATTGAAATCGCTGATTGTTTTTTATGCACAAAAGTGAAGCAAAATATAGTTCTTTTTAAAGCGTTAATTCATAAACTGGCATCAACTGGTGAAAAAGATTTCAATGCATATTTAAAATTGTAATACTAATCTTATAAATTAAATGATAGACGTTAATTTTTATGGAGAGGCTGGTCTCTTTCGAATCCTTATTCTGCTCTTCCTCATGTGCCATTGGCCTTTACGAGGATCTTAACAAATATTATAAGGGGAAGATTCGGTACAGTACAAGACCCACAGACTGTTTTAAAATCTTAACCTCAGTGTATCTTGCCATATGAAAATAGGTGTCGGTTTTTTTTTGAATTCTTTTGGAAACTAAGGATTTTACGGGCTGACGAAGGCAAACGTACTTTTTTTTTAATTAGAACATCTGTCAACGGCAATCACTGATGTCAGTTGTTGTTCAAGACAATTATATGATTCAAAATATAGCAATGGAATGTTTTTGTTTTCAAACAATTGAAGTGGTTGTGAAGTTCCAGGCTTTGTGCTTGAGATTAGATGAATGAAGAGAAAGTATTTTCAAACCAGCCATGATTATTGATACGAAAATTATTATTATGACCTCGTTCCCGGAAGCCTGCTTATCCGTGTGGCCTTACACTTACTTCCTGGTCTCTGTGCTGTTGTTTTGTCTTCTAAATCAATCTGCTCTTCTTCGTTTGATTGACAGAACATGGTCATCACAATTTATTGGTGACTAGGGAAGTACTTCAGTTTCCTCGATAAACGGTTCCGTGAATTCGTGTACAAACGTGATGGAAATATTAAAAAAAACATCAAGATTTTTGTATTAATGTTGTGCTTTAAAAAATAATTCTGTGTTTTAATTTTTAATCACGTCTATTTACAAATTTGCTTAGAAATAAATTTTTTTCGTTTTCATAGTGGTTACTCATAAGATAAATATATAAACATTTTTTCTAACGCTCAGGCAAATCCCATGGCAATGCATCATCGAACCAATGTACCTTATGCAGAAATGAGGATTCAAGCAAAATTTTAAAGTCAATAATTGAGTTAATTCTCACAAACATTTATGCACCCACTCCCATTGACATGCAGAGGAAGTTATCCGAAAAATATTTATGATCTTGAACTACGCCCCTTGTCTTCCAAGGGAAAGGGAATTAAATAATTATCGTCATTTATCCCAAGGAATCACCATGTCAATTTTGGTTAACATCCATGGGTCCCTAAATCCTCTATAATTGTCATAAAGAAATGTGGAGTTGGCCCTAGAACTTCGTATCTGTAGTTCAACATTTGGGCCATGTCAATATTGGTTAAAATCTGAGGATCAGAACACCGTCCAGCAGTATTGTTCGAATATGGATTTAGTTAGAGGGATTTACTATACTTGAAATAAGAAATAGGCTTATGATATTATATATGTATGTGACAATAGTTCCACATGGTTCGGTGCCCCGTAACGAGGGTAGTTGTTATTATAAAGACAGTTTACTTTGTAATATTTTGAACAATCTATCAATCATACTCAATAAATACACATCTCGTTAACCTGTATACAAGTATTATAATAATATTTTAATAATAATATTATTATAATATATTAAATATAGTAGGCATCAACCTAAACCTTTTCCAGATCAGAAGGTTACGTGTTTAGACCACGTCGAGGTCACCAATGTAGGAAAAGGTTGGGTTGATTCCTATTAAATAACAAAACTTGTATATACAGTACATGGTAACGAGATGTGAGTATAAATTGATATACTGTTCAAAATCTTACAATTTAGACAAACTGTCCTAGTAATAACAATCCTCGTTGCTAGGCACTGAAATATGTGAAAATAAGGCTACATATATATTATTTTTAATATTATATTATTTCCACTGTACTTTGCACCTGCAGCTCCGCTCTCCCCTCCACGTTTTACTACATTTCAAGAGCCCGACAACCCTAAATATAAACAAAAACACAACAAGAATAGTAATGTTCTTAATACATGTTTCTATACATCTATTTAGGTGAAATTTCACATATAATACGAAAAAATACCATTTAAAGCAAAACTAGATGCTCAAAGATTAATTTTTATAGTACTTTGTTTAAACAATAAAAAACCTAGATTAAGAATTTGATAAACATTGCAATTTATAGTCCTGAAAAACAAAATACCACATCGACCATATACATGCATTCACTGTAGTTGTAATCCGAGGTCAAAACCCTCAGGCGTTTTACTATAAAGTCGGTTTGTGGAATAAAAGATTAACAAATAAAGTTTGAGACAAGTCAAGTGCCTATTTTCCATTCAATTTTTGCTCCATGTTAAAAATAGATGCAGCTACTAGTGTGTTCGCCAGTGTATGGCGCATTACGGATCGGACTCGTGCCCCCACCACCGAAAAATCTGTTCATTCCGTTTTCACTACTGTAGGCCAAACGTTACGCACCACTCGTTCCGCCAAAGGTGCTTTGTTTGTTTTGAGTTAACATGGCTGACTCCAAGTTATTTATGAGCCCTGAATTTTTAACAACATTTATTGAAGAGTATCGAAATTTGCCGATAGCATTTATTATGTAGACCGTCCGGTAGCCAGAAAACTGAGAGTAACAGTGAGGCGTTCCTCTGGTGATATAGCGTCTCGCAGTATAGTGTCTTTTTTTGTTATAAGCGGTTTAACCTTGTCCAATAACATGTTAAAACTTTCAGCTGACATCCTTAAATAGTTCTGATAGTCTTGGCGACTATCTATCATTCCTAACAAAATTCAATAAATTCCATGTGACTCTCTTTCTATTTAGTAACCAATTCATTGACCACATTACCCTTTTTTCCGTTTCTTCTTACATAGCTCATACAATACACCTAGCTCATCTAACACTATGACCGCAGCTGCAACCTTCTTCGAAAAAACTCATGTTTGCAACTGGGCGAGCAAGATACGTAGGTGTATGGTGAATAATTCAGCGGGTCCGGCTCGCGAGCTTGGCTCGGCAAGCCAGGCTCGCGAGCCAGACTCCGCAGGTGTATGGGGCCCTTAACACTGATGCTGTCTTCACTTTTACATTAGAGGGTAAACTACAAAGGTTTCTTGTATTATAGTCAATTTACCTAAGGTTTACGCTGACACTCTAAGTAATGTTTGATATGATAAAGGTTGAGTTTTAAAGTGACACGAGCCTGTTTTATGTATTTTTGGCTCGGTTTCTGTAAAGTAATTTATACACATTCTTTTAATTTTTCTTCTTTTAACCCGCCCCTCAAAAACCTGCCTTTCTCGGTGGCCGCCTAGTTTTGCTTAATGGGCACGATTGTTTCTCCTTCTGTACAGGCCCACTGCTTCACTATCTAAGTCATACTGGACAATAATATACAGTAAAAGTAAATAATATACACAAATTTGAGGGTTTTAAAAATGCCATAGAACACTTCTCGGTAGTTGTTAATATAATTATAATAACCTTAAATACTAAAAGACGAGCTACATGATTTGATAACATCTAAGTTGTGCAGTTCATACCACGTCGAAACTCTGCTTACCCAATTAAATTCTTACAAGGTATCGGTTTTTATGTGGAGAACTATCTTAAACAACAGATCTTAAACCGGAACAATATTGTGGACTGAGGATAGCTTTCCACGGTTAGGCCGAAATAGTTGGTTATGACACCGGCCGTGTAAACCGAAGAACTAATCCGTTTACTATATTTTATTATGTAAATTAACCGTAAGAGAAAACCACCAGGCTCAATGAAAACTGAATAAAATCATGTAAATAAACTCGTTGACTGCGATTTAATGTTATGGTCGACAGTTGTCACTCTTCACATCAGCCATCACAAGCGTATAAAGCTACAATGAAGACGCCAAAGAAAACTTTTACTTCAGATTAAAATTATTAATAATTATAACACGGTTTTTCACGGAGACATCCATTCAAGATTGTATGTTTCAACTTTGAAAGAAACTGAGGAGGACACCATCAAAAGAATAATCTTGAACTTACGGGAAATTTAAGCTCTAGTTGTGGTTAGTTGCATGTGAAACTTGAATTATTTTAGGCGACATCACTAATAACATTGTATTTCTAATATATTACCACAAATAGCACTATTCTACTTATAACTAAGAGTCTAACAGCTTGCATTACGGTTATAGGTTACCTCATATAGAGTACCTCATATAAGAGAATGTAATGCCTTCTCTCACATCCCATTAACAATCAACATTACTTCTTCAGACGCCTATATTTTAAAGTTGGCAACATATTCTCAATTAAGTTTTAATGATTGATAGTTTTTCTTTAATACATACTGTAAATGTAGTTCATATCCATCTGAAGAACTGTATCAGATACACGAAAATGTTTAAATGCTTCAGAACATTATACAATGGCTTTTTGAAGAGAATTGGCCCAGTTCTTTTACTTGTACATGTATAATATGTATATGATCAAAAACGATACTAATGTAGTTTCAACAAAAGATTAAATCACGCTTTTGCCGTTTATGACATATATACATATTACCAGCTTCTTCTTATTGGAAACTAAATGCTTAATACATCATCAAAACACTCCAATAAATGACAAATTTTTATTTTTGTGAGGCCTTTCGTGCTCAATGAACACAAAAAGGTGCTCAGTTATGTGGGTCCGACGATGTGTTCGTTGAGCACGAAAGGCCTCACAAAAATAAAAATTTGTCATTTATTTGAGTGTTTGGTCATATATTAAACGCATATATATTAGTCACGTCAATGACGTAAAGAAATGGGGAAAAATATATATTACGTTTATATTAAACCAAAGTGGTTTAACTCTTTACCGACAAAAAAATTATAATGTAGGCCTACAAGTTACCTCATACCTGCATTTATTTAATATGCAATTTATAATAATATTTATAGTTTTATATATTTATATATATATATATATATATATATATATATATATATATATATATACTATATATATATATATATATATATATATATATATATATATAAGTAGATATGAATGTAAGGGTTCTAGCGCACTTTTGGGACAGTCAGAAAATCAATGTAAAATACTGTCCATTGAACAATAAAAAAATCTAAGAAATCTAACAGGAAACCACGAAATGTAAAATACTGTCCATTGAATCATAAACAAATCTAAGAAATCTAAACAGGAAACCACGAATGGAAAATAACCGAATCTTTAGCTGTTTTACTGTTCATTGTAGGCTTCTAATTTCTTAAGCTATTTTAATGAAAAAATCCAGAAATCTTCGAAATCTTTATTCCACGAAGTTAATTGTAACACAGTCTTTATCTTTAATAGTCTTCTTTCCAGTAACAACCAAGTGTAATTTTTCATTTTTGTTCAATTCTTTAATCTTTTTTTCATCCAAAACAGTCAAAAATCTGTTTGGCAAGTGTACTTTATAATCTTCCAACTCGGCAATTATTGTAAACCCGAATTTATCTTTCATTTTATCCAATGTCACAATTTTATACTTCTTATTTTCTTCTAAATCAATCAATTTCTTATATTCTTTGAACTTTTAAATCACCAACCTCATTTAATTCCTTTAGTAGCTCCATTTACATAAGAAAAAAATTATTGAAAAAATAGTATAAAGAATTTAAATTGCCCCCTACAAACCAATATAGTACTATTTTTGTCCTATAATTATACTATTTTTTCAAAAATTTTAAGTCTTAGTTTACAGATTTTTCTATAATAAATAGAAGAATCTACAGCTGTTTTACTACAATTTGTGCTGATTTGTGTCAAATTCTAGTAAAATTCTCCACTTTTCAAAGTCTGAGTTATACAAATTTTCACTATATAAATAGAAGAATCTAACGCTGTTAAATCATAAATTCTGCTGATTTGTATCAAAAATCTTTAAATTTTTCCTATATAAATAGAAACATTTAACGCTGTTTCTACATAAATTGTGCTAATTTTTATCAAATTTTGATAAAAATCCTTAGAAATCTACTGAATTATTGCTATTTTTTCAGCTTAATAAAAAGATATTTTACTAAATAGTAAAACTTGGCAGATTTCAAATTTTTTGCTCTCTTTAAATATGGAGAGGGAAAAAGGTATCCTGCCCGTACTGCAAAAAAGATGTTTTTGAACATCATTTTACCAGGCATTATAAGTCAAAGAATCATCTGAAAAATAAAGATATTTATGAAAAAGAACTAAATTATTTTGGAAGACTTGGGCTAAAGAAAATCAAATTGCCGATCACCAAAACATGTATAATATAGAAAAATTGCGTGAACTAAAGAAAAATTTTAAGGAAAGTAAAAAAGATCTCAATCTATTTAAAGATGAAAAAATTCAATCAATCGCTGAGAAAATTGTCCATTGAAAACAAACGATAAAACTAAGTCTGAAATGATCGAAGAAATTGACAAAAACTCTTAATGAGAAACCAGAAAAATTATCATTGATGTAGAAGTTTTATCCTCAATACACGGTCTTTTCAAGCAATACATTTTTAACAAATTTTTAAACGATAATTCCATGTCAATTTACAAATATCTTTCTATTTTGCTTCCAGAAATTAAGAGTTTAATCGAGAAATTTCAAGAAAAATGTTAAAAATATGAAGGGTTATCTCTCTTTGGAATGCGAATACGAACGTACTTTAGTGAACGGTGAATCACACAAACTTGTCCAATGTACTTTAACTATAAAAGCAGACGAAATCTTTGACATAAACGACTTTATTACTAAGCAATTTAACAAATTAACACATCGAGAACAAACGAATCATCCAAATCGAGGTTCTGGATGGACATTAAAACGCTGCAAACAACTGATTTTGAGCCTTAATAAACACGAATTTATGAACGCAGGATCATATATCGATTTACCAAAGAAAATCAAAGATAAGAAAGCTTGTATAAATATCAAAAATAAAGATGATTATTGCTTTATTTATTCTATCCGATGTGCTATTGAAAAAAACCCGAAAGAGACTGCGAAAGATCAAAACAATATGAAAAATTTGTAAAATGACGAGATATTTTCTGGGTTCGACTATCCTATGTCTTTAAAAGATATACAATTATTTGAAAAACGAAGCAGTAAAGCAAAGTATAATTATCCGAAAATGTCTGTAAATGTCTATAGTTTTGATGAAAAACTCAATATTGTTCCGTTGCAAATTTCAGAAATTTATGACGCCAAATTAGAAATCAATTTATTGTATGTAAAACAAGAATGAAAAATCTCATTATGTTTTGATAACAGATTTAAACAAACTTGTATTTTCTCAGTTATCTAAGTGTAAAAATAAAAAATTTCTTTGTAGAAGATGTTTAAGCCATTTCTACAAATCTGGAGATTTAACAGACCCATTTAGAAATTTGTAAAAAAATCACGAAGTTTGTAAGCCAATTATGCCGTTTCCAGGTCAAACAACAAACATTTATTAGATTATCAAAAGAAATTTTCTCATCCTTACGTTATTTATATGGATTTTGAAAGCATATTAGAGAAGATTCCCACATGCAAAAACAATCCGCAAAAATCGATCACAACCAAGATTCAGAAGCACATTCCATATGGTTTTACTCTATACTTAGTGTCTAATGTGACCAATCGTATGTACAAGCCGATATGTTATCGAGCCAAAAATGAAGAAGATTTGCCAAATGTTCCTGCAAAATTGTTTGAAGAACTTAATAAATTATCGAAATACATAGCTAAAAAGTATAATTCTAAGAATAAAATACCTATGAAATTGACCGAAGAAGAAGAAATTGCATATCAAAATTCAAATCTTTGCCATATTTGTGAATGTGAGGGTTTTGATAATCAAAACAAGAAAAAAAAGTACGAGATCATTGTCATTTAACAGGTAAATTTAGAGGTTCAGCTCATTTATCTTGTAAACTTGAATCTCAAATTTCCTCAGAATATTCCAGTTTTCTGTCACAATATGTCATGTTACGACACTCATTTGTACATAAAAGAATTGGCTAAACAATATGGAAACGTTGATTTGATCGCAAACACCGATGAAAAATACATAAATTATTCAGTAAATTCAGGATATTGGGTATGAGTTTGAAGATGATAAACCAAGAAAGTTCATCCAAGTTTTCTTTTGTAGATTACGTTCAGATTTATGGCATCGTCTATAGAAAAGTTAGCTAAAAACCTCAAAAAAGATGATTTCAGAACATACAAATCATTTTATACAAGATGGTCTGAACGCAATTCTAGATAGACAACCAAATGACGAAGAAGAAATCTTTAAAATTCTATCTGGAAAAGGAATATTTCCCTATGAATTTATCGACAGTATTGAAAAACTTGATTACACAGAAGAATTGAGAATTCAAGATTTCTATTCACTTTTGACAGACGAGAGCATATCTGAGAAAGATTTTCAACACTACTTAAATGTATGGGAACAAATTAAAAGTAAAAAATCTAGGAAATTACTCCGATCTCTATAACATTCAAGATGTTCTATTGCTCGCTGATATCTTTGAAAATTTCAGAAACATTTGTTTGAATTGCTATAAGCTTGATCCAGCACACTATTTAAACAGCTCCCAGTCTTGCATGGGATGCTATGTTAAAATTAACGAATATAGAATTACAATTAATTAGTGATTATAATATGTATTTGATGATCGAAAAAGGTATTCGCGGAGGCATTTCTCAATGTATTAAACGATATGTGAAAGCAAATAACAAATATTTAAAAGATTTTGATAAGACAAAGCCCGAAAACTATTTGTTATACGTTGATGCTAATAACCTTTATGGGTATGGCCTAATGCAAAATTTACCATATAACGAAATCAAGTGGATGGATCCAAAAACTTACACAACTGCAGAATGGAAAGAAACAATTTTGGAACTCACTGGCGACGAAGATTATGGATATATTTTAGAAGTTGATCTTGAATATCCAACAAATTTGCATGAACATCACAAAGATTTACCTCTTGCTCCAGAACATTATAACAACAAACTTTGCACAACTCTTTTAAACAAAACAGAATATGTTGTTCATTCTAGAAATTTGAAATTCTATCTGGAACAAGGAATGGTGTTAAAACATGTGAATAGAGTGTATTGCATTCGATCAGAAGCCTTTTATGAAAGATTACATTGATTTTAATAACTAGTATGAGAACCAAAGCTACAAGCGACTTTGAGAAAGAGTTTTACAAGCTGATGAACAACTCTGTTTTTTGGAAAATCTATGGAAAATGTGAGAAACAGATGTGATATTAGACTAGGAAAATGAAGAATTTTCAATGAAACAAGCCTAAGAAAACAAATTTCAAATGCTTTAACATCTTTGACGACAACTGTATAGCGAGTCACATGTACAAGCAGAAAGTTAAATTTAACAAGCCAATCTACATAGGTTTTTCAGTTCTTGACCTTTCAAAATTGCTAATGTACGAGTTTTATTACAACAAATTAAAGAAGTTTGATCCAGATTTGAATCTGTGTTACATGGATACAGGACAGTTATTTTCTAGAATTGAAACGAGATCCTTTTAAAAATTATTAAAGAAAATATAGAGGACTTTGATACGAGCGATTATCCAAAAGATCATGAATGTTTCACTACTAAAAATAAGAAGGTAATTAGGGAAATTCAAAGACGAATTGAACGGCGAGATATTAGAAGAATTTTGTGGTTTAAGATCAAAGATGTACTCGTAACAAATATCTAGACAAAAATCCAGTTTAGGTGTAAAGGAATTAAGAGAAGCGTTTGTAAATAAAACAATAAATATCGAAAACTTGAAGAGATGTTTGTTCGAAGATAAAGAAGAATTTAGGGAGATGACTGTAATAAAAAGCTATAAACATGAATTGTATACCATCACCATAAACAAACTGGCACTAAAACGCTAAAAGATGATAAGAGAAATGTCCTAGAAAATAAGATCGATACAGTACCGTATGGCTATAAAAATGAAGCAAAAATCTGATATAATTAGACGAATTAAATAAACTTGGAAACTTTGAAAATTGAGAAATAACCGGAAGTTTTTACGAATATGAATTGAAAAAGTCAAAGCTGTAATTTTTTCTATATAAATGGAGGCCCAAAAGAAATGTACAATATGTCAAGAATTTAGACTTTTTGAAGAATTTTCTAAAAAATAAGAATACCAAAAGATGGATTATACTATTATTGTAAAAGATTTGTAATAAGAAATATAGAAAAGAATTATATGATAAAATGGAAAAAATTAACTTTAAGAAGAGAAAGAATGCACACGCTGTAAAATAGTTAAGAATATTTTCTGAATTTAACAATTGGCATTATAGTAAAGATAAAAAACAAGCATATTGTAAAGAATGTATTAAACAAATCTTTGCTAGACCAGTTCATTGCGTATGCGGAAGAGAAATTCAACATTTCTATAGTCTTAAAAGACATTTACAAACAAACTATCATAATTCGAATGTTTAACATTTTCATCGTGTAATTTAGATATTCTATAAATCAGTCGAGATTCCTGCCATATTTGTAGTAAAATGATTTCCGTTGTATAAAATATTCAAAGATTCTTTCATTCTTTTTAATTTTTTTCTTAATAAATGGATAGAGCACTAACATTATTACAAAAGCGAAAAAGATAAAATCGAAGAAGAAAGAAATAATAGAATTTTAGAATTAATACAAAAATGCCGAGACAGATTTTAAGAATTTAAGAGCAAAGTTTATACAATCTTCTAGATGAAAAATATAAGCCAGAACTCGTAGAAATACAGTTTAAAAATAGTAAAAGCTCTGTAAATATTTTAAACAATACAGAATCAGATTCTTTTACATTAGATACAGAAGACGAAGATAAAATATTAGAGATTATTAAAAAAGTTGTTAACAGCACAATTGATGTAGATTCTAACGATTTACAAAATATTTCTGGAGGAAGACTCTATAAATACAGATTTTAGAAGTTCTAAGTATGGTAGTGGATTAAGACAACATTTAAAATTCTAAACACGTCTTTCTAGGGGGAACGAATCGTTCTTACCTTTAAACTTTCAAGAAAAGACTAGAAGATATACATTTTCAAGGGTATCGAATCGCGCGACTCTTACAAAAATTACATCCAGACACTATTTTTTCGACCTTTAAACTCAAAATAATAATTGCTTGTTTAAATTTTTTTCTATCTAAATGGAGTCAGTCATAGATCTAAGAAATAATCAACTTACATTCGATAACACGAATATCTTAACGATTGTAGACGAAAACAATGTGATCTGGTTTAAGGCTAAAGACGTAGCAAAAATTCTAGAATATGAATAATACTATGCAAAACGATCAGAATAAACGTTTGACGAAGATGATAAAAACTTCTATTTTTAATCTAAATATAAGGGGGGCTATAAATAGCTTACCTTCAAACTTCCAAAATAACACTGTTTTCGTTAATGAACCAGGTCTCTCGAAATAAAAATTACTAGTTAAATTTCTTTTCTATCTAAATGGAGTCAGTCATAGATCTAAGAAATAATCAACTAAAATTCAATAATAAAGAAATTTTAACAATTGTTGACGAAAATAATGAATTTTGGTTTAAGGCTAAAGATGTTGCAGAAATATTGTGGAATATAACAATACAGAAAAAGCGATTAGAAATAATGTCGATGAAAGGTGACAAATCCTCAATACTTTTATCTAAAAGATAAGGTAGCCCTCGAGGGCCACCTCGCAAATATTCACAAAGATACTATTTTCATTAATGAATCAGGACTTTATTCGTTAATTTTAAGATCTCATAAAATAGAAGCAAAAAGCTTTCAACAATGGGTTACGAGAGATGTTTTACCAAGCATTCGTAAATTTGGCGAGTACAAACTTGAAAACGAAAATAAGCAAGTTAAAAAGATGAAATAAAACAGTTACAAATTAAAGATGAAATGAAATCATTGAAAATAGAGAATCAAGAATTGCGAATGGAATTAATGAAGAGAGATATGGTATGTAAAGATTTTGATAAGAAAAAAACACCATGTTTTTGTGTTTAATTAAGAAGAATCACATGTGGGAATGGGCCTTATTACGTTATCAGAGCTCAGAAACGAGAAATACCAAACCGATTAAAACATCTAAAAATAAATTATCCTGAATTAGAGATTTTTGTTCATTGATGACGAACCAAATTCTATCAATCTGTATAACCAAATGAAAGAATCTTTGAATATTTTATACAACGGAAATCATTTTACTACAAATATGGCAGAATCTCGACTGATTTATAGAATATCTAAATTACACGATGAAAATGTTAAACATTCGAATTATGATAGTTTGTTTGTAAATGTCTTTTAAGACTATAGAAAATGTTTGAATTTTCTTCCGCATACGCAATGAACTGGTCTAGCAAAGATTTGTTTAATACATTCTTTACAATATGCTTGTTTTTTATCTTTACTATAATGCCAATTGTTAATTTCAGAAATATTCTTAACTATTTTACAGCGTGTGCATTCTTTCTCTTCTAAAAGTTAATTTTTCCATTTTATCATATAATTCTTTTCTATATTTCTTATTACAATCTTTACAATAATAGTATAATCCATCTTTGGTATTCTTATTTTTAGAAAATTCCTTCAAAAAGTCTAAATTCTTGAACATATTGTACATTTCTTATTGGGCCTCCATTTATATAGAAAAAATTACAGCTTTGACTTTTTCAATTCATATTCGTAAAAACTTCCGGTTATTTCTCAATTTTCAAAGTTTCCAAGTTTTATTTAATTCGTCTAATATATCAGATTTTGCTTCATTTTTATAAGCCATACGGTACTGTATCGATCTTATTTTCTAGGACATTTCTCTTATCATCTTTAGCGTTTAGTGGCCAGTTTGTTTATGGTGATGGTATACAATTCATGTTTATAGCTTTTTATTACAGTCCATCTCCCTAAATTCTTCTTTATCTTCGAACAAACATCTCTTCAAGTTTTCGATATTTATTGTTTTATTTACAACGCTTCTCTTAATTCCTTTACACCTAACTGGATTTTTTGTCTAGATATTTGTACGAGTACATCTTTTGATCTTAAACCACAAAATTCTTCTAATATCTCGCCGTTCAATTCGTCTTTGAATTTCCCCTATTACCTTCTTATTTTTAGTAGTGAAACATTCATGATCTTTTGGATAATCGCTCGTATCAAAGTCCTCTATTATTTTCTTTAATAATTTTAAAAGGATCTCGTTTCAATTCTAGAAAATAACTGTCTGTATCCATGTAACACAAGATTCAAATCTGGATCAAACTTCTTTAATTTGTTGTAATAAAACTCGTACATTAGCAATTTTGAAAGGTCAAGAACTGAAAAACCTATGTAGATTGGCTTGTTAAATTTAACTTTCTGCTTGTACATGTTGACTCGCTATACAGTTGTCGTCAAAGATGTTAAAAGCATTTGAAATTTGTTTTCTTAGCTTGTTTCATTGAAAATTCTTCATTTCCTAGTCTAATATCACATCTGTTTCTCACATTTTCCATAGATTTTCCAAAAACAGAGTTGTTCATCAGCTTGTAAAACTCTTTCTCAAAGTCGCTTGTAGCTTTGGTTCTCATACTAGTATTAAAATCAATGTAATCTTTCATAAAAGGCTTCTGATCGAATGCAATAACTCTATTCACATGTTTTAACACCATTCCTTGTTCCAGATAGAATTTCAAATTTCTAGAATGAACAACATATTCTGTTTTGGTTTAAAAATGAGTTGTGCAAAGTTTGTTGTTATAATGTTCTGGAGCAAGAGGTAAATCTTTGTGATGTTCATGCAAATTTGTTGGATATTCAAGATCAACTTCTAAAATATATCCATAATCTTCGTCGCCAGTGAGTTCCAAAATTGTTTCTTTCCATTCTGCAGTTGTGTAAGTTTTTGGATCCATCCACTTGATTTCGTTATATGGTAAATTTTGCATTAGGCCATACCCATAAAGGTTATTAGCATCAACGTATAACAAATAGTTTTCGGGCTTTGTCTTATCAAAATCTTTTAAATATTTGTTTATTTGCTTTCACATATCGTTTAATACATTGAGAAATGCCTCCGCGAATACCTTTTTCGATCATCAAATACATATTATAATCACTAATTAATTGTAATTCTATATTCGTTAATTTTAACATAGCATCCCATGCAAGACTGGGAGCTGTTAAATAGTGTGCTGGATCAAGCTTATAGCAATTCAAACAAATGTTTCTGAAATTTTCAAAGATAATCAGCGAGCAATAGAACATCTTGAATGTTATAGAGATCGGAGTAATTTCCTAGATTTTTTACTTTTAATTTGTTCCATACATTTAAGTAGTGTTTGAAAATCTTTCTCAGATATGCTCTCGTCTGTCAAAAGTGAATAGAAATCTTGAATTCTCAATTCTTCTGTGTAATCCAAGTTTTTCAATACTGTCGATAAATTCATAGGGAAATATTCCTTTTCCAGATAGAATTTTAAAGATTTCTTCTTCGTCATTTGGTTGTCTATCTAGAATTGCGTTCAGACCATCTTGTATAAAATGATTTGTATGTTTGAAATCATCTTTTTTGAGGTTTTTAGCTAACTTTTCTATAGACGATGCCATAAATCTGAACGTATCTACAAAAGAAAACTTGATGAACTTTCTTGGTTTATCATCTTCAAACTCATACCCATATCCTGAATTTACTGAATAATTTATGTATTTTTCATCGGTGTTTTGCGATCAAATCAACGTTTCCATATTGTTTAGCCAATTCTTTTATGTACAAATGAGTGTCGTAACATGACATATTGTGACAGAAAACTGGAATATTCTGAGGAAATTTGAGATTCAAGTTACAAGATAAATGAGCTGAACCTCTAAATTTACCTGTTAAATGACAATGATCCTCGTACTTTTTTTCTTGTTTGATTATCAAAACCCTCACATTCACAAATATGGCAAAGATTTGAATTTTGATATGCAATTTCTTCTTCTTCGGTCAATTTCATAGGTATTTTATTCTTAGAATTATTACTTTTTAGCTATGTATTTCGATAATTTATTAAGTTCTTCAAACAATTTTGCAGGAACATTTGGCAAATCTTCTTCATTTTTTGGCTCGATAACATATCGGCTTGTACATACGATTGGTCACATTAGACACTAAGTATAGAGTAAAACCATATGGAATGTGCTTCTGAATCTTGGTTGTGATCGATTTTTGCGGATTGTTTTTGCATGTGGGAATCTTCTCTAATATGCTTTCAAAATCCATATAAATAACGTAAGGATGAGAAAATTTCTTTTGATAATTAATAAATGTTGTTGTTTGACCTGGAAACGGCATAATTGGCTTAACAAACTTCGTGATTTTTACAAATTTCTAAATGGTCTGTTAAATCTCCAGATTTGTAGAAATGGCTTAAACATCTTCTACAAAGAAATTTTTTATTTTTACACTTAGATAACTGAGAAAATACAAGTTTGTTTAAATCTGTTATCAAAACATAATGAGATTTTTCATCTTGTTTTACATACAATAAAATTGATTTCTAATTTGGCGTCATAAATTTCTGAAATTTGCAACGGAAACAATATTGAGTTTTTCATCAAAACTATAGACATTTACAGACATTTTCGGATAATTATACTTTGCTTTACTGCTTCGTTTTTCAAATAATTGTATATCTTTTAAAGACATAGGATAGTCGAACCCAGAAAATATCTCGTCATTTACAAATTTTTTCATATTGTTTTGATCTTTCGCAGTCTCTTTTCGGGTTTTTCAATAGCACATCGGATAGAATAAATAAAGCAATAATCATCTTTATTTTTGATATTTATACAAGCTTTCTTATCTTTGATTTTCTTTGGTAAATCGATATATGATCCTGCGTTCATAAATTCGTGTTTATTAAGGCTCAAAATCAGTTGTTTGCAGCGTTTTAATGTCCATCCAGAACCTCGATTTGGATGATTCGTTTGTTCTCGATGTGTTAATTTGTTAAATTGCTTAGTAATAAAGTCGTTTATGTCAAAGATTTCGTCTGCTTTTATAGTAAAGTACATTGGACAAGTTTGTGTTTTCACCGTTCACTAAAGTACGTTCGTATTCGCATTCCAAAGAGAGATAACCCTTCATATTTTTAACATTTTCTTGAAATTTCTCGATAAACTCTTAATTTCTGGACGCAAAATAGAAAGATATTTGTAAATTGACATGAATTATCGTTTAAATTTGTTAAAATGTATTGCTTGAAAAGACCGTGTATTGAGGATAAAACTTCTACATCAATGATATTTTCTGGTTTCTCATTAAGAGTTTTGTCAATTTCTTCGATCATTTCAGACTTAGTTTTTATCGTTTGTTTCAATGGACAATTTCTCAGCGATTGATTGAATTTTTTCATCTTTAAATAGATTGAGATCTTTTTTACTTTCCTAAAATTTTCTTTAGTTCACGCAATTTTTCTATATTATACATGTTTTGGTGATCGAGCAATTGATTTTCTTTAGCCCAAGTCTTCAAATAATTTAGTTCTTTTTCATAAATATCTTTATTTTTCAGATGATTCTTTGACTTATAATGCCTGGTAAAATGATGTTCAAAAACATCTTTTTTGCAGTACGGGCAGGATACCTTTTTCCTCTCCATATTTAAAGAGCAAAAATTTGAAATCTGCCAAGTTTTACTATTTAGTAAAATATCTTTTTATTAAGCTGAAAAATAGCAATAATTCAGTAGATTTCTAAGGATTTTTATCAAAATTTGATAAAAATTAGCACAATTTATGTAGAAACAGCGTTAAATGTTTCTATTTATATAGGAAAAATTTAAAGATTTTGATACAAATCAGCAGAATTTATGATTTAACAGCGTTAGATTCTTCTATTTATATAGGGAAAATTTGTATAACTCAGACTTTGAAAAGTGGAGAATTTTACTAGAATTTGACACAAATCAGCACAAATTGTAGTAAAACAAGCTGTAGATTCTTCTATTTATTATAGAAAAATCTGTAAACTAAGACTTAAAATTTTTGAAAAAATAGTATAATTATAGGACAAAATAGTACTATATTGGTTTGTAGGGGGCAATTTAAATTTCTTTATACTATTTTTTCAATAATTTTTTTCTTATGTAAATGGAGCTACTAAAGGAATTAAATGAGGTTGGTGATTTAAAGTTCAAAGAATATAAGAAATTGATTGATTTAGAAGAAAATAAGAAGTATAAAATTGTGACATTGGATAAAATGAAAGATAAATTCGGGTTTACAATAATTGCCGAGTTGGAAGATTATAAAGTACACTTGCCAAACAGATTTTTGACTGTTTTGGATGAAAAAAAGATTAAAGAATTGAACAAAAATGAAAAATTACACTTGGTTGTTACTGGAAAGAAGACTATTAAAGATAAAGACTGTGTTACAATTAACTTCGTGGAATAAAGATTTCGAAGGATTTCTGGATTTTTTCATTAAAATAGCTTAAGAAATTAGAAGCCTACAATGAACAGTAAAACAGCTAAAGATTCGGTTATTTTCCATTCGTGGTTTCCTGTTAGATTTCTTAGATTTGTTTATGATTCAATGGACAGTATTTTACATTCCGTGGTTTCCTGTTAGGATTTCTTAGATTTTTTTTATATGTTCAATGGACAGCTATTTTACATTGATTTTTCTGACTGTCCCAAAAGTGCGCTTTAGAACCCTTACATTACATATCTAATTATATATATATATATATATCTAAATATACTTATATAATATATATAATATATCATATTATATATATTATTATATATATATTCCTATCAAATGTATTCCACGCTACATAATGAAGATATAACTACTCACAGTATAAGGAGGGAGCGGCTGCGTAGCTCCACGGCCTGGCCCCACTCTGACCTATCAATTCGTGGACCTAATGAGAACCGTCAGTGGAGTAATTCGACCCCTTTTCCATTTGAAATGCAATGTTATGTATAATTTGATCGGGTCGTTGGACCCAAACTGACCACAGTTGGAGCCAATCGAAGCCTCAATATAAAATATAATAACAACGGGGTCGTATGACCCAACGAAACAGTCCAGGTGTAATCGAAAACCTGCATTCTACAATTTTAACTATGTTTACATCGGCCAAATGTAGGGTCGTTGGCCCAATGGACGGAACGCTTGATTGTAAATTCCACTAAGTTTTAAAATTGTAAATAGAAGGGTTCGTTGGGCCAAACGACCCATTTTAGTTTATGTCTTTTTTATCGTTATGAAAAACAAATTCGGGTCCCGATTACAAACCACCTGATCGTTTGGAGCCAAACGAACACTCTCTATTTTATAAACTTAAACTAGATTGTATTGGGTCGTTGGGTCCAACCGATCAGGTGGGAGATAATCGAACCAGACTCCGCTCCATCATAGTGGGAATATTTTCCAATTCGATATTGGAAATTGAAAATAGATTTAACTAACCCACTATATAACTATAGTTTTAAAACTTATTTGTTTGAACGCTACAAAACACTGGTAAATGTTTTTACTTAAGATAAGGACATTAGGTGAAGATTTTTGTTTATTTAAAATATTATAATATTATATTTTATTATATGTACGTGACGCTGGTAAATCTATGAGGAATGTAACCAATCATATATGTTTTAATCATGTATTGCTATCCATGGTTTGTGATTTGTATACATCGATGATGGTAACCATGATTGGGTATACATGGGTATTTCATTAGAGATACGATGTTTTTAACCACTTGGGAGGCATTTGTGGAAACATACACAGGCCAACGATTAAAAATGCTTTTAAAAAAAAAAATCTTATTCTTATTACTTTTTTAGGGTTGCATAAACCCAAATATAGACACTTAATTAAGCTCTATTTACCTACCATTAATGTTCACATTTTGCACAATAAAATTCATATTCCACATTTTTGTTAATTTTTTTTATTAAAGAATTTATCAGTTATTTTATATAGTTTCAAATGTAATTTTGTAAAAAAATATTTTTACTGGCTGTAGAAGAAGTTTTGTCACCACTGTCAGCTGAAACACATTTGAACTGACGTCCAGAAAAAAAGGGAGGGGATCTATAATTTTTTCCTGTTCTCATCTGATTGTTTTGTTTAACTGCCCAACCCTAGACCTTCACTTTTCTGGTTTACTGGTATAGTACATTTGCTCAATAAAATGTCTTAATCGTGTATCGTTAAAAACTCTGTCTGACAATTTTTGTTTACCCATTTGTGGTGAGTTATTGTTTATATAAAAACACCAAAGAAACAATAAACACGAATTTGTGATGAAAAAAGGTTTATTTCTCATACTTTAAGAATTAAAACTTGGTGATTCAGGGATAAAATACTTGGGCTCCGCATTAAGGTATGTTTTATGTTTTGTGTTAAGGCATCTTAGAAAAAGGTCCACAAAAAGGACAAAAAAGCGTTTAACTTTTGCTGTTCCTAATGATTATGGAGGTGAACCTAGAAAATCACACTGATGATTGCACTACTTTTGCGAGCAGCCATTGGATATTACTGGCCATAAACTCGAATAAAAAGAAGGGTAATAAACTGCCCTAAAATTAATTTCCGCCAATCCGACCAGTAGGGCACATTGTAGATATTTCTTGTCTCAGAAACCTGCAAGATTGGATGTGCTATTATGAATTATGTTTCAAACTGGACAAACGTTGTCTTATGTACAAGCCAGAGCTAGATGAGCAAGATGATGAAGAGTTCCATTGTACTACAGGAAATATAGAGCCTAAACTGTTTACGCAGATCGAGCTTAGCGACTTGGTTAGGGATAGCTTGGAGGGTTTAACACAAAAGAGATTAAGCTAAATTGCTTTGGTTCGTAGAACTAAAGGACGTGTAAAAATTTTTTTCCTCTGTGGGATGGCTGAAAAAGTGGTGAACTTGAACGTGATTGTTTTTTTTTGTTAGGCTCTCGTTTTATTTGGTTTGATTTACACCTTGTTTTCTGTCATTATTGTCGGGACTCTGTGCGACGCTAGAACGTCGGTTATTGGATTCGGTAAAAGTTTTCCATCTGTCACTCGAATAATTTTGTGTTCCTTCATAAAGCATCATAAATTCTTTTCTCTCACATAACTTTGTTTCACTCTCTGCTGGCTGGCAATCCACTTGTCGTGTTCATTGGCAGGCAACAAAACACTAACAGTCCCAATGTCATTAACGCAGGACGGAAACGTCACCTTCACAATTGC
>NW_025785130.1:0-55873 GCF_021130785.1 Homalodisca vitripennis | reverse complement strand
CTCCATAATCCAGTTTTTTGTGATACCCCCACAGACTTGGCCGATTACCACCTGTAGGCGGTAACAAACTGTACACAACCTAGTGGTCTCCATTAATCAGTTTGTGATATCCCAACTGACTTGCACGAGTACCACATGTAGGCGGTAACAAACTGTACACAACCTAGTGGTCTCCATTAATCAGTTTGTGATACCCCACTGACTAGGCGGTAAACAAACTGTACACAACCTAGTGGTCTCCATCAATCAGTTTGTGATACCCCACAGACTTGCACGATTACCACCTGTAGGCGGTAAAAAACTGTGCACAACCTAGTGGTCTCCGTTAATCAGTTTGTGATACCCCACTGATTTCCATTATTACCACCTGTAGGCGGTAACAAACTGAACACAACCTAGTGGTCTCCATTAATCAGTTTGTGATACCCCACTGACTAGGCGGTAACAAACTGTACACACACAACCTAGTGGTCTCCATTAATCAGTTTGTGATATCCCAAAGACTTGCACGATTACCACCTGTAGGCGGTAAAAAAACTGTACACAACCTAGTGGTCTCCGTTAATCAGTTTGTGATACCCCACTGACTTGCATTATTACCACCTGTAGGCGGTAAAAAACTGTACACAACCTAGTGGTCTCCATTAATCAGTTTGTGATATCCCACTGACTTGCACGATTACCACCTGTAGGCGGTAAAAAACTGTACACAACCTAGTGGTCTCCGTTAATCAGTTTGTGATACCCCACTGACTTGCATTATTACCACCTGTAGGCGGTAAAAAAACTGTACACAACCTAGTGGTCTCCATTAATCAGTTTGTGATATCCCACTGACTTGCACGAGTACCACATGTAGGCGGTAACAATGTACACAACCTAGTGGTCTGCGTTAATCAGTTTGTGATACCCCACTGACTAGGCGGTAAAAAACTGTACACAGCCTAGTGGTCTCCATCAATCAGTTTGTGATACCCCACAGACTTGCACGATTACCACCTGTAGGCGGTAAAAAACTGTGCACACAACCTAGTGGTCTCCGTTAATCAGTTTGTGATACCTCACTGACTTGCATTATTACCACCTGTAGGCGGTAAAAAACAGTACACAACCTAGTGGTCTCCATTAATCAGTTTGTGATATCCCACTGACTTGCACGAGTACCACATGTAGGCGGTAACAAACTGTACACAACCTAGTGGTCTGCGTTAATCAGTTTGTGATACCCCACTGACTAGGCGGTAACAAACTGTACACAGCCTAGTGGTCTCCATCAATCAGTTTGTGATACCTCACAGACTTGCACGATTACCACCTGTAGGCGGTAAAAAACTGTGCACAAACTAGTGGTCTCCGTTAATCAGTTTGTGATACTCTACATACTTGCACTATTACCACATGTAGGCTGTAATAAACCGTACATGACCTGGTGGTCTCCATCAATCAGTTTGTGATACCCCACTGACTAGGCGGTAACAAACTGTACACAACCTAGTGGTCTCCATTAATCATTTGTGATATCCCAAAGACATGCACGATTAACACCTGTAGGCGGTAAAAAACTGTACACAGCCTAGTGGTCTCCATTAATCAGTTTGTGATACTCTACATACTTGCACTATTACCACTTTGTGATACCCCACAGACTTGCACGATTACCACCTGTAGGCGGTAAAAAACTGTACACAACCTAGTGGTCTCCGTTAATCAGTTTGTGATACCCCACTGACTTGCATTATTACCACCTGTAGGCGGTAAAAAACAGTACACAACCTAGTGGTCTCCATTAATCAGTTTGTGATATCCCACTGACTTGCACGAGTACCACATGTAGGCGGTAACAAACTGTACACAACCTAGTGGTCTGCGTTAATCAGTTTGTGATACCCCACTGACTAGGCGGTAACAAACTGTACACAGCCTAGTGGTCTCCATCAATCAGTTTGTGATACCCCACATACTTGCACTATTACCACATGTAGGCTGTAATAAACCGTACATGACCTGGTGGTCTCCATCAATCAGTTTGTGATACCCCACTGACTAGGCGGTAACAAACTGTACACAACCTAGTGGTCTCCATTAATCATTTGTGATATCCCAAAGTCTTGCACGATTAACACCTGTAGGCGGTAAAAAACTGTACACAGCCTAGTGGTCTCCATTAATCAGTTTGTGATACTCTACATACTTGCACTATTACCACATGTAGGCTGTAATAAACCGTACATGACCTGGTGGTCTCCATCAATCAGTTTGTGATACCCCACAGACTTGCACGATTACCACCTGTAGGCGGTAAAAAACTGTACACAACCTAGTGGTCTCCGTTAATCAGTTTGTGATACCCCACTGACTTGCATTATTACCACCTGTAGGCGGTAACAAACTGTACACAACCTAGTGGTCTCCATTAATCAGTTTGTGATACCCCACTGACTAGGCGGTAACAAACTGTACACAACCTAGTGGTCTCCATCAATCAGTTTGTGATACCCCACACAGACTTGCACGATTACCACCTGTAGGCGGTAAAAAACTGTGCACAACCTAGTGGTCTCCGTTAATCAGTTTGTGATACCCCACTGATTTGCATTATTACCACCTGTAGGCGGTAACAAACTGTACACAACCTAGTGGTCTCCATTAATCAGTTTGTGATACCCCACTGACTAGGCGGTAACAAACTGTACACAACCTAGTGGTCTCCATTAATCAGTTTGTGATATCCCAAAGACTTGCACGATTAACACCTGTAGGCGGTAAAAAAACTGTACACAACCTAGTGGTCTCCGTTAATCAGTTTGTGATACCCCACTGACTTGCATTATTACCACCTGTAGGCGGTAAAAAACAGTACACAACCTAGTGGTCTCCATTAATCAGTTTGTGATATCCCACTGACTTGCACGATTACCACCTGTAGGCGGTAAAAAACTGTACACAACCTAGTGGTCTCCGTTAATCAGTTTGTGATACCCCACTGACTTGCATTATTACCACCTGTAGGCGGTAAAAAACAGTACACAACCTAGTGGTCTCCATTAATCAGTTTGTGATATCCCACTGACTTGCACGAGTACCACATGTAGGCGGTAACAAACTGTACACAACCTAGTGGTCTGCGTTAATCAGTTTGTGATACCCCACTGACTAGGCGGTAACAAACTGTACACAGCCTAGTGGTCTCCATCAATCAGTTTGTGATACCCCACAGACTTGCACGATTACCACCTGTAGGCGGTAAAAAACTGTGCACAACCTAGTGGTCTCCGTTAATCAGTTTGTGATACCCCACTGACTTGCATTATTACCACCTGTAGGCGGTAAAAAACAGTACACAACCTAGTGGTCTCCATTAATCAGTTTGTGATATCCCACTGACTTGCACGAGTACCACATGTAGGCGGTAACAAACTGTACACAACCTAGTGGTCTCCGTTAATCAGTTTGTGATACCCCACTGATTTCCATTATTACCACCTGTAGGCGGTAACAAACTGTACACAACCTAGTGGTCTCCATTAATCAGTTTGTGATACCCCACTGACTTGCATTATTACCACCTGTAGGCGGTAAAAAACAGTACACAACCTAGTGGTCTCCATCAATCAGTTTGTGATACCCCACAGACTTGCACGATTACCACATGTAGGCGGTAACAAACTGTACACAACCTAGTGGTCTCCATTAATCAGTTTGTGATACCCCACTGACTAGGCGGTAACAAACTGTACACAACCTAGTGGTCTCCATCAATCAGTTTGTGATACCTCACAGACTTGCACGATTACCACCTGTAGGCGGTAAAAAACTGTGCACAAACTAGTGGTCTCCGTTAATCAGTTTGTGATACTCTACATACTTGCACTATTACCACATGTAGGCTGTAATAAACCGTACATGACCTGGTGGTCTCCATCAATCAGTTTGTGATACCCCACTGACTAGGCGGTAACAAACTGTACACAACCTAGTGGTCTCCATTAATCATTTGTGATATCCCAAAGACATGCACGATTAACACCTGTAGGCGGTAAAAAACTGTACACAGCCTAGTGGTCTCCATTAATCAGTTTGTGATACTCTACATACTTGCACTATTACCACTTTGTGATACCCCACAGACTTGCACGATTACCACCTGTAGGCGGTAAAAAACTGTACACAACCTAGTGGTCTCCGTTAATCAGTTTGTGATACCCCACTGACTTGCATTATTACCACCTGTAGGCGGTAAAAAAACAGTACACAACCTAGTGGTCTCCATTAATCAGTTTGTGATATCCCACTGACTTGCACGAGTACCACATGTAGGCGGTAACAAACTGTACACAACCTAGTGGTCTGCGTTAATCAGTTTGTGATACCCCACTGACTAGGCGGTAACAAACTGTACACAGCCTAGTGGTCTCCATCAATCAGTTTGTGATACCTCACAGACTTGCACGATTACCACCTGTAGGCGGTAAAAAACTGTGCACAAACTAGTGGTCTCCGTTAATCAGTTTGTGATACTCTACATACTTGCACTATTACCACATGTAGGCTGTAATAAACCGTACATGACCTGGTGGTCTCCATCAATCAGTTTGTGATACCCCACTGACTAGGCGGTAACAAACTGTACACAACCTAGTGGTCTCCATTAATCATTTGTGATATCCCAAAGTCTTGCACGATTAACACCTGTAGGCGGTAAAAAACTGTACACAGCCTAGTGGTCTCCATTAATCAGTTTGTGATACTCTACATACTTGCACTATTACCACATGTAGGCTGTAATAAACCGTACATGACCTGGTGGTCTCCATCAATCAGTTTGTGATACCCCACAGACTTGCACGATTACCACCTGTAGGCGGTAAAAAACTGTACACAACCTAGTGGTCTCCGTTAATCAGTTTGTGATACCCCACTGACTTGCATTATTACCACCTGTAGGCGGTAAAAAACAGTACACAACCTAGTGGTCTCCATTAATCAGTTTGTGATATCCCACTGACTTGCACGAGTACCACATGTAGGCGGTAACAAACTGTACACAACCTAGTGGTCTGCGTTAATCAGTTTGTGATACCCCACTGACTAGGCGGTAACAAACTGTACACAGCCTAGTGGTCTCCATCAATCAGTTTGTGATACCCCACATACTTGCACTATTACCACATGTAGGCTGTAATAAACCGTACATGACCTGGTGGTCTCCATCAATCAGTTTGTGATACCCCACTGACTAGGCGGTAACAAACTGTACACAACCTAGTGGTCTCCATTAATCATTTGTGATATCCCAAAGACTTGCACGATTAACACCTGTAGGCGGTAAAAAACTGTACACAGCCTAGTGGTCTCCATTAATCAGTTTGTGATACTCTACATACTTGCACTATTACCACATGTAGGCTGTAATAAAACCGTACATGACCTAGTGGTCTCCATCAATCAGTTTGTGATACCCCACAGACTTGCACGATTACCACCTGTAGGCGGTAAAAAACTGTACACAACCTAGTGGTCTCCGTTAATCAGTTTGTGATACCCCACTGACTTGCATTATTACCACCTGTAGGCGGTAAAAAACAGTACACAACCTAGTGGTCTCCATTAATCAGTTTGTGATATCCCACTGACTTGCACGAGTACCACATGTAGGCGGTAACAAACTGTACACAACCTAGTGGTCTCCATCAATCAGTTTGTGATACCCCACAGACTTGCACGATTACCACCTGTAGGCGGTAAAAAACTGTGCACAAACCTAGTGGTCTCCGTTAATCAGTTTGTGATACCCCACATACTTGCACTATTACCACATGTAGGCTGTAATAAACCGTACATGACCTGGTGGTCTCCATCAATCAGTTTGTGATACCCCACTGACTAGGCGGTAACAAACTGTACACAACCTAGTGGTCTCCATTAATCATTTGTGATATCCCAAAGACTTGCACGATTAACACCTGTAGGCGGTAAAAAACTGTACACAGCCTAGTGGTCTCCATTAATCAGTTTGTGATACTCTACATACTTGCACTATTACCACCTGTAGGCGGTAAAAAACCGTACACAACCTAGTGGTCTCCATCAATCAGTTTGTGATACCCCACAGACTTGCACGATTACCACCTGTAGGCGGTAAAAAACTGTACACAACCTAGTGGTCTCCGTTAATCAGTTTGTGATACCCCACTGACTTGCATTATTACCACCTGTAGGCGGTAAAAAACAGTACACAACCTAGTGGTCTCCATTAATCAGTTTGTGATATCCCACTGACTTGCACGAGTACCACATGTAGGCGGTAACAAACTGTACACAACCTAGTGGTCTGCGTTAATCAGTTTGTGATACCCCACTGACTAGGCGGTAACAAACTGTACACAGCCTAGTGGTCTCCATCAATCAGTTTGTGATACCCCACAGACTTGCACGATTACCACCTGTAGGCGGTAAAAAACTGTGCACAACCTAGTGGTCTCCGTTAATCAGTTTGTGATACCCCACTGACTTGCATTATTACCACCTGTAGGCGGTAAAAAACTGTACACAACCTAGTGGTCTCCATTAATCAGTTTGTGATATCCCACTGACTTGCACGATTACCACATGTAGGCGGTAACAAACTGTACACAACCTAGTGGTCTCCGTTAATCAGTTTGTGATACCCCACAGACTTGCACGATTACCACCTGTAGGCGGTAAAAAACTGTACACAACCTAGTGGTCTCCGTTAATCAGTTTGTGATACCCCACTGACTTGCATTATTACCACCTGTAGGCGGTAAAAAACAGTACACAACCTAGTGGTCTCCATTAATCAGTTTGTGATATCCCACTGACTTGCACGAGTACCACATGTAGGCGGTAACAAACTGTACACAACCTAGTGGTCTGCGTTAATCAGTTTGTGATACCCCACTGACTAGGCGGTAACAAACTGTACACAGCCTAGTGGTCTCCATCAATCAGTTTGTGATACCTCACAGACTTGCACGATTACCACCTGTAGGCGGTAAAAAACTGTGCACAAACTAGTGGTCTCCGTTAATCAGTTTGTGATACTCTACATACTTGCACTATTACCACATGTAGGCTGTAATAAACCGTACATGACCTGGTGGTCTCCATCAATCAGTTTGTGATACCCCACTGACTAGGCGGTAACAAACTGTACACAACCTAGTGGTCTCCATTAATCATTTGTGATATCCCAAAGACATGCACGATTAACACCTGTAGGCGGTAAAAAACTGTACACAGCCTAGTGGTCTCCATTAATCAGTTTGTGATACTCTACATACTTGCACTAGTGGTGGTCTCCATCAATCAGTTTGTGATACCCCACAGACTTGCACGATTACCACCTGTAGGCGGTAAAAAACTGTACACAACCTAGTGGTCTCCGTTAATCAGTTTGTGATACCCCACTGACTTGCATTATTACCACCTGTAGGCGGTAAAAAACAGTACACAACCTAGTGGTCTCCATTAATCAGTTTGTGATATCCCACTGACTTGCACGAGTACCACATGTAGGCGGTAACAAACTGTACACAACCTAGTGGTCTGCGTTAATCAGTTTGTGATACCCCACTGACTAGGCGGTAACAAACTGTACACAGCCTAGTGGTCTCCATCAATCAGTTTGTGATACCCCACATACTTGCACTATTACCACATGTAGGCTGTAATAAACCGTACATGACCTGGTGGTCTCCATCAATCAGTTTGTGATACCCCACTGACTAGGCGGTAACAAACTGTACACAACCTAGTGGTCTCCATTAATCATTTGTGATATCCCAAAGTCTTGCACGATTAACACCTGTAGGCGGTAAAAAACTGTACACAGCCTAGTGGTCTCCATTAATCAGTTTGTGATACTCTACATACTTGCACTATTACCACATGTAGGCTGTAATAAACCGTACATGACCTGGTGGTCTCCATCAATCAGTTTGTGATACCCCACAGACTTGCACGATTACCACCTGTAGGCGGTAAAAAACTGTACACAACCTAGTGGTCTCCGTTAATCAGTTTGTGATACCCCACTGACTTGCATTATTACCACCTGTAGGCGGTAAAAAAACAGTACACAACCTAGTGGTCTCCATTAATCAGTTTGTGATTTCCACTGACTTGCACGAGTACCACATGTAGGCGGTAACAAACTGTACACAACCTAATGGTCTGCGTTAATCAGTTTGTGATACCCCACTGACTAGGCGGTAACAAACTGTACACAGCCTAGTGGTCTCCATCAATCAGTTTGTGATACCCCACAGACTTGCACGATTACCACCTGTAGGCGGTAAAAAACTGTACACAACCTAGTGGTCTCCGTTAATCAGTTTGTGATACCCCACTGACTTGCATTATTACCACCTGTAGGCGGTAAAAAACAGTACACAACCTAGTGGTCTCCATTAATCAGTTTGTGATATCCCACTGACTTGCACGAGTACCACATGTAGGCGGTAACAAACTGTACACAACCTAGTGGTCTGCGTTAATCAGTTTGTGATACCCCACTGACTAGGCGGTAACAAACTGTACACAGCCTAGTGGTCTCCATCAATCAGTTTGTGATACCCCACAGACTTGCACGATTACCACCTGTAGGCGGTAAAAAACTGTGCACAACCTAGTGGTCTCCGTTAATCAGTTTGTGATACCCCACTGACTTTGCACTATTACCACATGTAGGCTGTAATAAACCGTACACAACCTGGTGGTCTCCATCAATCAGTTTGTGATACCCCACTGACTAGGCGGTAACAAACTGTACACAACCTAGTGGTCTCCATTAATCATTTGTGATATCCCAAAGACTTGCACGATTAACACCTGTAGGCGGTAAAAAAACTGTACACAACCTAGTGGTCTCCATTAATCAGTTTGTGATTCTCTACATCACTGCACCGAGTTACCACATGTAGGCGGTAACAAACTGTACACAACCTAGTGGTCTCCATTAATCAGTTTGTGATACCCCACTGACTAGGCGGTAACAAACTGTACACAACCTAGTGGTCTCCATTAATCAGTTTGTGATACCCCACTGACTTGCACGATTACCACCTGTAGGCGGTAAAAAACAGTACACAACCTAGTGGTCTCCATTAATCAGTTTGTGATATCCCCACTGACTTGCACGATTACCACATGTAGGCGGTAAAAAACTGTACACAACCTAGTGGTCTCCGTTAATCAGTTTGTGATACCCCACTGACTTGCATTATTACCACCTGTAGGCGGTAAAAAACTGTACACAACCTAGTGGTCTCCATTAATCAGTTTGTGATATCCCACTGACTTGCACGAGTACCACATGTAGGCGGTAACAAACTGTACACAACCTAGTGGTCTGCGTTAATCAGTTTGTGATACCCCACTGACTAGGCGGTAACAAACTGTACACAGCCTAGTGGTCTCCATCAATCAGTTTGTGATACCCCACAGACTTGCACGATTACCACCTGTAGGCGGTAAAAAACTGTGCACAACCTAGTGGTCTCCGTTAATCAGTTTGTGATACCTCACTGACTTGCATTATTACCACCTGTAGGCGGTAAAAAACAGTACACAACCTAGTGGTCTCCATTAATCATTTTGTGATATCCCACTGACTTGCACGAGTACCACATGTAGGCGGTAACAAACTGTACACAACCTAGTGGTCTGCGTTAATCAGTTTGTGATACCCCACTGACTAGGCGGTAACAAACTGTACACAGCCTAGTGGTCTCCATCAATCAGTTTGTGATACCTCACAGACTTGCACGATTACCACCTGTAGGCGGTAAAAAACTGTGCACAAACTAGTGGTCTCCGTTAATCAGTTTGTGATACTCTACATACTTGCACTATTACCACATGTAGGCTGTAATAAACCGTACATGACCTGGTGGTCTCCATCAATCAGTTTGTGATACCCCACTGACTAGGCGGTAACAAACTGTACACAACCTAGTGGTCTCCATTAATCATTTGTGATATCCCAAAGACATGCACGATTAACACCTGTAGGCGGTAAAAAACTGTACACAGCCTAGTGGTCTCCATTAATCAGTTTGTGATACTCTACATACTTGCACTATTACCACATGTAGGCTGTAATAAACCGTACACAACCTAGTGGTCTCCATCAATCAGTTTGTGATACCCCACAGACTTGCACGATTACCACCTGTAGGCGGTAAAAAACTGTACACAACCTAGTGGTCTCCGTTAATCAGTTTGTGATACCCCACTGACTTGCATTATTACCACCTGTAGGCGGTAAAAAACAGTACACAACCTAGTGGTCTCCATTAATCAGTTTGTGATATCCCACTGACTTGCACGAGTACCACATGTAGGCGGTAACAAACTGTACACAACCTAGTGGTCTGCGTTAATCAGTTTGTGATACCCCACTGACTAGGCGGTAACAAACTGTACACAGCCTAGTGGTCTCCATCAATCAGTTTGTGATACCCCACATACTTGCACTATTACCACATGTAGGCTGTAATAAACCGTACATGACCTGGTGGTCTCCATCAATCAGTTTGTGATACCCCACTGACTAGGCGGTAACAAACTGTACACAACCTAGTGGTCTCCATTAATCATTTGTGATATCCCAAAGTCTTGCACGATTAACACCTGTAGGCGGTAAAAAACTGTACACAGCCTAGTGGTCTCCATTAATCAGTTTGTGATACTCTACATACTTGCACTATTACCACATGTAGGCTGTAATAAACCGTACATGACCTGGTGGTCTCCATCAATCAGTTTGTGATACCCCACAGACTTGCACGATTACCACCTGTAGGCGGTAAAAAACTGTACACAACCTAGTGGTCTCCGTTAATCAGTTTGTGATACCCCACTGACTTGCATTATTACCACCTGTAGGCGGTAAAAAACAGTACACAACCTAGTGGTCTCCATTAATCAGTTTGTGATTTCCACTGACTTGCACGAGTACCACATGTAGGCGGTAACAAACTGTACACAACCTAATGGTCTGCGTTAATCAGTTTGTGATACCCCACTGACTAGGCGGTAACAAACTGTACACAGCCTAGTGGTCTCCATCAATCAGTTTGTGATACCCCACAGACTTGCACGATTACCACCTGTAGGCGGTAAAAAACTGTGCACAACCTAGTGGTCTCCATTAATCAGTTTGTGATACTCTACATACTTGCACTATTACCACATGTAGGCTGTAATAAACCGTACATGACCTGGTGGTCTCCATCAATCAGTTTGTGATACCCCACTGACTAGGCGGTAACAAACTGTACACAACCTAGTGGTCTCCATTAATCATTTGTGATATCCCAAAGACTTGCACGATTAACACCTGTAGGCGGTAAAAAACTGTACACAGCCTAGTGGTCTCCATTAATCAGTTTGTGATACTCTACATACTTGCACTATTACCACATGTAGGCTGTAATAAACCGTACACAACCTAGTGGTCTCCATCAATCAGTTTGTGATACCCCACAGACTTGCACGATTACCACCTGTAGGCGGTAAAAAACTGTACACAACCTAGTGGTCTCCGTTAATCAGTTTGTGATACCCCACTGACTTGCATTATTACCACCTGTAGGTGGTAAAAAACAGTACACAACCTAGTGGTCTCCATTAATCAGTTTGTGATATCCCACTGACTTGCACGAGTACCACATGTAGGCGGTAACAAACTGTACACAACCTAGTGGTCTGCGTTAATCAGTTTGTGATACTCTACTGACTAGGCGGTAACAAACTGTACACAGCCTAGTGGTCTCCATCAATCAGTTTGTGATACCCCACATACTTGCACTATTACCACATGTAGGCTGTAATAAACCGTACATGACCTGGTGGTCTCCATCAATCAGTTTGTGATACCCCACTGACTAGGCGGTAACAAACTGTACACAACCTAGTGGTCTCCATTAATCATTTGTGATATCCCAAAGTCTTGCACGATTAACACCTGTAGGCGGTAAAAAACTGTACACAGCCTAGTGGTCTCCATTAATCAGTTTGTGATACTCTACATACTTGCACTATTACCACATGTAGGCTGTAATAAACCGTACATGACCTGGTGGTCTCCATCAATCAGTTTGTGATACCCCACAGACTTGCACGATTACCACCTGTAGGCGGTAAAAAACTGTACACAACCTAGTGGTCTCCGTTAATCAGTTTGTGATACCCCACTGACTTGCATTATTACCACCTGTAGTCGGTAAAAAACAGTACACAACCTAGTGGTCTCCATTAATCAGTTTGTGATATTCCACTGACTTGCACGAGTACCACATGTAGGCGGTAACAAACTGTACACAACCTAATGGTCTGCGTTAATCAGTTTGTGATACCCCACTGACTAGGCGGTAACAAACTGTACACAGCCTAGTGGTCTCCATCAATCAGTTTGTGATACCCCACAGACTTGCACGATTACCACTTGTAGGCGGTAAAAAACTGTGCACAACCTAGTGGTCTCCGTTAATCAGTTTGTGATACTCTACATACTTGCACTATTACCACATGTAGGCTGTAATAAACCGTACATGACCTGGTGGTCTCCATCAATCAGTTTGTGATACCCCACTGACTAGGCGGTAACAAACTGTACACAACCTAGTGGTCTCCATTAATCATTTGTGATATCCCAAAGACTTGCACGATTAACACCTGTAGGCGGTAAAAAACTGTACACAGCCTAGTGGTCTCCATTAATCAGTTTGTGATACTCTACATACTTGCACTATTACCACATGTAGGCTGTAATAAACCGTACACAACCTAGTGGTCTCCATCAATCAGTTTGTGATACCCCACAGACTTGCACGATTACCACCTGTAGGCGGTAAAAAACTGTACACAACCTAGTGGTCTCCGTTAATCAGTTTGTGATACCCCACTGACTTGCATTATTACCACCTGTAGGCGGTAAAAAACAGTACACAACCTAGTGGTCTCCATTAATCAGTTTGTGATATCCCACTGACTTGCACGAGTACCACATGTAGGCGGTAACAAACTGTACACAACCTAGTGGTCTGCGTTAATCAGTTTGTGATACTCTACTGACTAGGCGGTAACAAACTGTACACAGCCTAGTGGTCTCCATCAATCAGTTTGTGATACCCCACATACTTGCACTATTACCACATGTAGGCTGTAATAAACCGTACATGACCTGGTGGTCACCAGCAATCAGTCTGTGATACCCCACTGACTAGGCGGTAACAAACTGTACACAACCTAGTGGTCTCCATTAATCATTTGTGATATCCCAAAGTCTTGCACGATTAACACCTGTAGGCGGTAAAAAACTGTACACAGCCTAGTGGTCTCCATTAATCAGTTTGTGATACTCTACATACTTGCACTATTACCACATGTAGGCTGTAATAAACCGTACATGACCTGGTGGTCTCCATCAATCAGTTTGTGATACCCCACAGACTTGCACGATTACCACCTGTAGGCGGTAAAAAACTGTACACAACCTAGTGGTCTCCGTTAATCAGTTTGTGATACCCCACTGACTTGCATTATTACCACCTGTAGGCGGTAAAAAACAGTACACAACCTAGTGGTCTCCATTAATCAGTTTGTGATATTCCACTGACTTGCACGAGTACCACATGTAGGCGGTAACAAACTGTACACAACCTAGTGGTCTGCGTTAATCAGTTTGTGATACCCCACTGACTAGGCGGTAACAAACTGTACACAGCCTAGTGGTCTCCATCAATCAGTTTGTGATACCCCACAGACTTGCACGATTACCACCTGTAGGCGGTAAAAAACTGTGCACAACCTAGTGGTCTCCGTTAATCAGTTTGTGATACTCTACATACTTGCACTATTACCACATGTAGGCTGTAATAAACCGTACATGACCTGGTGGTCTCCATCAATCAGTTTGTGATACCCCACTGACTAGGCGGTAACAAACTGTACACAACCTAGTGGTCTCCATTAATCATTTGTGATATCCCAAAGACTTGCACGATTAACACCTGTAGGCGGTAAAAAACTGTACACAGCCTAGTGGTCTCCATTAATCAGTTTGTGATACTCTACATACTTGCACTATTACCACATGTAGGCTGTAATAAACCGTACATGACCTGGTGGTCTCCATCAATCAGTTTGTGATACCCCACAGACTTGCACGATTACCACCTGTAGGCGGTAAAAAACTGTACACAACCTAGTGGTCTCCGTTAATCAGTTTGTGATACCCCACTGACTTGCATTATTACCACCTGTAGGCGGTAAAAAACAGTACACAACCTAGTGGTCTCCATTAATCAGTTTGTGATATCCTACTGACTTGCACGAGTACCACATGTAGGCGGTAACAAACTGTACACAACCTAGTGGTCTGCGTTAATCAGTTTGTGATACCCCACTGACTAGGCGGTAACAAACTGTACACAGCCTAGTGGTCTCCATTAATCAGTTTGTGATATCCCAAAGACTTGCACGATTAATACCTGTAGGCGGTAAAAAAACTGTACACAGCCTAGTGGTCTCCATTAATCAGTTTGTGATACCCCACAGACTTACACGATTACCACCTGTAGGTGGTAACAAACCGTATATTGCCTGTATATGTTTCTAAGTATAAATCTGTGAATATATACAGTACAAAGGATGCTGACTAATATATATATATGCCCTGATGTATATAGAATATCGTTACACCTCACCTCCACTCACCCTCACTATCCTCACTCTAATTAATTACTTGTCTACTGAACTGAATGAGGTGCGGCACTTACCATCACCTCAGTGCGTCCTACATAACGACTCGACGTTAACCTCCATATCTTCATTGTATTTTAAATTGAATAAAACCTCAATGAATAAAAGGTATGTGCAGCTTTAGTTATTTAACGTTTGAAAATGTGCAGATCTTTACAGTTCTGTAATATAATTTCTCAGAAGATATTTGTTGCTGCTATAAAAATGTATGTTATGTATCTTAATTTAAACTATCCCTTACTATAAAATTTAATAATTTGTCAATATGTAAAGACAGAATCCTACAGCAATAGGATGCTTTATTGAATTCAACATTTTCGAACATTTACAAACGGAATGAAATTTTAAATATTTATTTTCATTAAATGTTTTTATTTTCCATCGCTTTATTTTACAAGAACAGCAAGACGCAATTTGAACTTTAGTATGCACCACTTTTCAAAACACCCTCCTCTTTAGTTGCCAAGTCTTAGAATATAACGTTAAGCGTCCACAAAATTTCCATAAACACATGGCGATAAACACAACATAATCAAGGGAGCCATGGTTGTACATTTAAAACATAAATATAAACTTATATGTTGGTCAGTAAGAAAGATTCTAATATTGGTTATTTTGCTTTATGTTTGAAACCGAACTTTTGGAAATGAAGCAGTATTGAAGGAATTGGTTTATTCAGAACTAGTAAAAGAATTGAATCAATGAATGACTTTAACTCTTCTGCGGTCACGAAAGATAATTTAAAATCAGCACTAAGTGAAATATAATCAAGAGCAGTTGTTGGTGATGAAATATCCATCCACATGATTAGGCCGTGAGACCGTATGTCTTCAGTGCAATTACTCAATGAATTATTGAAGAACGGTTTGTTTCCGCAGAGCTGGAAAGTGACTATTATTGGGTAAGTTAATAGTAAGGTGCTTCGATCACGTGTCTCTCTTCCGAGATGATGTCAGTTTGCACAATGGAAAATGTATGCAGGATCCTGACAGGTGGAACAATCCACACGGTGAGCCGCAGTATCTGAGCGAGAGGCTCCATATCTCAACGGAGTATCCACCAGGGTGACCTGACTCACTTTCCCAAAGTCAAGCATGACTGTGGGAGGAGAAGCTTCTCGTACATTGGCCCTAAGTTGTACAATAACCTCCCCCTAAACCTGACACATTGTACTGTACTACTGTACCTTTACTTATGAATAAGTTGCAAAAATAATGACTGTACATTAATTACTTGTTTTTTTGAACTGGTTGTTAAGTTTTATATAGGCTAATAATGTTTAAACTGTTATGTATATTTGCCTGAGATTTAAATAGTGTAAGACGACATTAGTTGTTCTAGAAAGAATTTTTATTGAGAAACACTTGCAATAAAAGGCAATTTTATTTATTTATTTTTATACCAGCATCATATATAAATTATGGACATTTTCAGAATAATTTTAGACTTTTCCATTCATATATTTTTCTTAATGTTATTGTGTTCTTTAAAACTCGCAAAATTAAGAAATATATTCACTTCCTTGTATATTTCTTATGTACAGAATAGTTATTGATTTCTGAACAGCTAAGCAAAATACGTAGATTACCTCAATTAATTCTCGAGATATCACCCTGAGTTATAGGCTACGCTAACGATCAGCCAAATCCCATGGAGAGACATGCACCATTGATTAAACCCAATGTTTCTTGTATAGAAACTAAGCTTCAAGTAAAGTTTAAAGGCTACGGGTCTGTTCGTATCAGTACCATCCATGGAGTACTTCAGCTTCCTTATAGAAACGATCTTCTGTCAACGGACGTAAAAGTGAAACCGAACTGGCGGAACAACGGTTTAATTGTTACACTCTTGGATTCTTTTGATATATTTTATTTTATAATTTTCTATTATATAACTCCTTATAAGTCTTTTTAGCACCATTATTAATAATATACCATAGTACTTTTTAAAAGTAAATATTTGCCAAATTTATTCTCTTAGCTGCCAATATTAGGATTTAATGTACGAAGAACATTTTCCCTGTCTGAACGTTGCAGTAACAGTGTATAGAGACACTGACACAAGAAGCCTTGACCCAGCAATGTTATTGCATTCTTCTTGCATTCAATCTGAAGTAGCTTCGATGTAACAAGAACTGTGACATTTTAACATTTCAAAATTCGTTTGTTTCTTATTCTTAGCCGATTTCCTTATTCACTGCTCCTGATTTCCTTTATTATATATTAGTTTATTTACATTTATTTTGAGTTTGCTAGACACATTTTTTCTCAACATTTAATCAGTATTTTTGAGGCAATTAATAATATTGTAAAATATTTATATTGGAGCCTTGAAGCCTGACATAATTGGATCTAATTCCTAAACATGCCCAGACTACAAGCTCATAAACGTGACAGCCTTCATTTCTCCACAGTATAGCAGGGAAGTGATGACCATTACAAGATATTAGAATCTACGGTACTTGAAACATTGAATCTCTTAAGCATTAATTTTAAAGATATGTCATTCATGAATGCCTACACGAAATGCTATAACATTTCGTACTAATATTTCAGCGACTGCTTTTGAAGTACCAACGGGCCAGTAGGATGGAGCTCTGAAAAAGGCACATAACGTCTTGATAATATTCCTAAGTATCAGTAGGGAATGGTTAACGCTCTAAAGAAAACAAGTATTCTTTCATAAAAGTTCAGTGTAGTGCGGAAATCCCAGAAGACAATGTTAGCAGCCACAGCTATCAACAAACTGAAGCATGTAAGGGCGATCGAATGACCTTTTCGTGTCTTATCTTAGCTCGCTCAATTCCTCACTGAGGACAACAAAATTGTGATACAGATAATTGAAAAAACTGTTTAATGGAGGCTTCAATACACTATCAATTTAGAAGTGTTCACTCACCCTCTATATCCTCGGCTAACTGCCCCTGGAGGTCGTTTATACCATGTTGAGGTAACGCCACTGTCAAGAAACATACATCTGTCGGATACTCATCTTTTTCCAAAGCAAACGTGCGAGATTGAACTAAATTTCTGTGACATCGTGATTGTCTAATGAGGAAATACCTGTATGAAGACAAGTCGCGTAATGACGTCACCTGTTTATCTTTATTCAAAATTGATAAAGGTGTTTACTGAACTTGGTGAACAAGAATAAAATGTTAGAACAAACAACGGATTCTATCCACTACCTCTTATTGTCAAAATCCACATATAACATTAAGGTCTGAAAAACAATTACCATATGTGGACAGAACAAAAATTAACGGCAGCGGTTCACCTTGATTTACACACATACGTTTTGTAACCAGCGACTATAGAATCCTCCAAATTCTTCTTTGCCACTCATAGTTTTAATAGTTTACAAAAAAACAGCATTTACTCCAAAGATTAATGTTCCAATAAAGCAGAGGCACGCGTCGGTAGTAATTTTAAACCAGCGGTAACCAGAAAAAAATGCAAGGTTGCAACTCATGAGTTTTCCAGGTTTGAATACGAAATAGTATAAAGATTACAAAGTTTTCTTTTTATAAAGTTAAGCATAATATTATTCCTACTCTTTTAAAAATTATTAGTTAAATAAATTCATGCCAACAGGCAAATCGAAATTTTGAATTTTCCAACAATGATATTACAGTGGTCTTAAAACAGATTAAGCAAAGGTTTCCATTGTAAAATATTGCAATAAATGTAAGTTATTGAAACAATTTCCGTGCAATCTTCTCTATATGGTCGTCGAGTACTTTTGTTTGTTACTTTACGTATCTTCGATTCTTTGTCCCGCTGTACTTTGATACGCGCTTTACAAAGGCTCCCTTCCCTGTTTTTGTGGAATAATCTTCCTGCATGTGATAGAATTATTTAAACAGTAACACTTAGGAAATGGGTTTTTTTTACTATCAAGCTGTTTAGTAGAATGAGATTAAAAAATTTTGTAATGGTTATAGGTAACCTTAAAAATAATAATTAATTCAGATTAAGTTTGAAATTTAGTTTATTGGCAAGACGTTGTTCTCTACTGTATTTCAATTTCTGTAACAAGTTAACAATTATTATTATGGAATGTTTTAAAATAGTATAGAAATTAAAGTTCATGTAACAGTATTTTATATCGTGAAAGCATTTGAAAAAATAATACAGCGTTTGATACACGCCATTATATCTTATTAGAGATTTGCTATTTTCTTGAGGTTGGAGTTTTGCAGATATTTGGTTTTACGTATTGTACCGCTGTAACTCAGAGTTATACTCTTGTTACTGGCAGTTGCTTTATCCTGAACAATCGCTGAAACAATCGGATAACAATCGACTGATTAGTTTTAATTAAAATAGTGGAAGGCAAACTGCTTTATAATTAGTTTTAAAACATAAAATGGTAATAATTTGCTAGCATGAGAGGTCAAACATTTCTGTTCATTACTGCTTACTGAAAGTAATCACTTTATTGGAAAAATTATTGGTATTGCCGATAAAACACTATTTTGTAAGCTTATATAGTAACCAAACTGTCAACTATTTAGATGCGCAATATAATTTGCTGTTGAAATTTTATCGAACAATATCAATGTATGATACCGTCTGATAAAATTTTTACAATTGAAACCATTTTTTAGTTGGCACCAAAACTCTTAACAACGACGATCACCCCTACGAGGACTGTGTATTTTAAACAACTGCGTGAAGTTAATTCAGTTTGGAAATGTTTAAATTCTATCATTTAAACATAACTCTTTCAACATCCTCAATATCTTTAAGCAACTCTTAAGCATCCGACAGTATAAGTGGGATTGAGACATTCTAAATTAATGTCGTATTAAAATGGCGGCAGAGTTGTGCAGAACGACTGTCCTGAGAGCCGTCTTTTCATCTCAATGACTGGATGCCCATTTTTACTGTAACACTGTTACACGTGGTATTGTATCAGAATAACGGTATAGCTAAGTTTTTTCTGTTATTCCAAGGCTGTGATTTGATTTTACACGACTGCTCATTTTGATATAAATTATTTTCCTCACAAAATAGTAGGCCTAGTCTTAATGCAAAAAATCTAAAATAATACTATAAAATGAGGAAGAAAACAAACTGATTACTGTTCTATAAAAGTATCCCATTTCTTCAAAGCACACTTGGATGGATATTGTCCTATTATGAATCTTAGATTACATTACATTCAGAAGAACAGCACATTAAACTAAAACAAATGTTGATGTCCTGTTGGTTTTTTCAGGTATTCGTCTGACCTTTATTATTGATTGATTTTTATTATCTGAGTGTCAAAATGTTCATAATTGGGTGTATAAATGTTTATTATGCTTTATAATCTTTTAACTTTTTTATTAACTTCTACTTATTTACGGTATTAGGCTTTAAAAACTTCAACCGTCCGCCATCTTGGTTCAGTCAGAGACATCACAATAACAAAAGACATAACTTGTCAGTGTTAATAAAACGTGCCTTACAAGCCAATTTACAATGTACAGATATTGTGCACTGTATCACAAGATAAACTGTGGACTTCTAAAGAAAACTAAAATTTCCTGTCTGAATGTATTCATTCAACAACCAAATTACATGAGATAAACAATAAATCACTTTAATTTTGGAATGATGGTTGGAATGTCATTAACAACATCCACTTACTAACAAGGCTACTGAATTTTCAAGAATAAACTATCTCGGAATTAGCATTGTTGTGATCATTGTTGCCAATACACAAGAACTAATTCTTCGCAATTAATGAAGAAAATTGGGAAATACCCAGGCCAGTAGCTAGGCTGGGGCAACCGGGGCATTGCTCCGGGGGCCCCCGACCAGGGAGGGCCCCCAAATGAAGGTGGAAAAATTGAAAATGAAATTAAAGTTTTATGTGAAAATTTATTGATTACTGTAGGGGTCGTAGGGATATTTCATCGAATCATCAAAATGTCTTTATAAAAAAAATATTTAAATAGCTTTTCTCATATAAAATAATGGACATATATTGTTCTCACAGAGATTTCGTAACAAAAATAGACAGACTATCAATCAGCCTGTCAGTTGTTACGCAATTAAAGAAATGCAGTTTGCACTTTTAGTTCACCTTACTCCCCATCCCCAACAGTAATAAACTCGTCCTGACGTCGACGTGACGTAGACGGCTCCGTCTGCCGACTGCCTCTGCCACAGCTGACCAGACGACAGTGAGAGTGACTACGACTAGTGAGCTAGTGACAGACAGCCCGGATAAGGTTTATGTTATGTTGATGGTAAACTAACACCAAAAACTGACCGTTTTTGGCGTTCGTCCGTTACTCGTTTGTTACGGTGTTAAAGTGTTATACAATTTGTATTCTTATTCTTGTATTTGTTAAAATGAAAAGAAGCTATCAAAGTGGGGCAAAGAAAAGGCAAGACAAGAAGAAAAGAGAAGAGGATGCTTCAAAGTGTTCTTCCACCCTATCTGCTTGGTTATGTCCTACTACTAGTACTACTACAACTAAAAGTACTAATGTCCACATCTACATCTAGTACTGAAACTAGACCAATAATTGGTGAGTGGTTTGAATTTGGATACGGTATTTAGGCCTAATTAATTAGCTTGGCCAATAACTATATAATTAATTATCTTAAAATTTAACTATGTTAAAATTAACTGTGTTAAAATTTAAACTAGAGTTTGGATGTTTGATTGAGTTTATACCACTTGTGTCTGACTCAGACTGCAATCTATTCTAATCTAATAAGCAATGTTTGTTTGTGAATTTTATCACTAGTCATATATAGGCTACATATTACCTACTATTGTGTAGTGGTCATGTAATTTTTTATGTGATTTTTATGATTCCTTTGGTTTCTACTTCTTTCTGTGTAGGTATTTTATTTGTTTATACATGCACAGCAGCACAGCATGAATATCTATCATAGTAATTTTTATATCTTTTTGTGATAATTATGATGTAAAAAATGCACCACACTCGCTTGCACATTCATTATTTATGAGGCCATGTATCTACTCTTTTTATATTTTTTTATATATTTTTTATATATATTTTTATATATTTTATTATATCTTTACAATGTTAATTAAAATTGGCTTTAAAATTATATGTTATATGTAACTTAATGTTATTTTTGACTTGCTATTTTTTATTGCAGCCTCAGTCCCAGGAATGAGATTGAAGAGGAAGTTTACAGCTCAAGATAACGCTGAAGAAAGTATTGATGAAGACGAAGTAACATGCCTAGGGCTAGGGCATCAACAAGAAAATTGTGCCAAAAACCTCCAACAAGTCCTACGTCAAGCAGTGAACTGATCGGCGTAAATGATCAAGTAAGTAGACATGCCAAGTACAGAATACTTATATTATATTTTTCAACATAACAACATATGCTGTTTTATCGCCCTAAACATGGAATCCCCACGATAAAATATTCCATGGTTACATGGAAGTAAACAGTATTACTTCGATGTAAACATGGAATTACAGTAAGTCCCTATTGTTATGATCATGTTTGTAAGAAAAAAAAATACTAATGCATTGCAATCTACTTACAGGTGGAATGTAGCCGGACGAATATAAAATTAATGAAACTTGTTTAAACACCGGAGAAACCCCATTTTCCAGACCAGATCATCGATCCAGAGGTGAAAAAAACGAATTATTGAATTAGGACTAGGACCCTATCAACCAGTTGGCCCATTTTCCATATGATGGAAAACAAGGTAGGTCCTTTTCAGACAATTATTTTACCCTGAAGTCAAAGTCTGGGGCTCAAACTGAAAAGAACTTGGTTGTGCTATTCGTCCAAATTGGATTGTGTTTTATTGCCAAACCTTGCTGGTTGTTTTCCCCAGAAAGGACCTGTAGGAGGATGGGATTCAGGATTAAGGGACTGGGAAACATTTGTCTGATCGCATAAAGACACATGAGAATTCACACAGCACCATGCTGATTCATGCTTGGTTTATATGAGCAATGGCGACGTCATGGCTCAATAGACGATTGCACTAGAAAAAGGTTTGAAGGAGGAGCGGAATTTTTGGAGGAAAGTTTTGAAGAGGGTCTTAGATGTCTCCCTTATGTTGGCAACATGCAACCTTCCTTTTTGTGGAGACAGTTGGCATATCACTGATAGAAATAAAGGTAATTTTCTATCATTGATTGAATTGCTGTCAAAATATGACACTAATCCTAGAAGATCTAATTACAAGGCCAAGTGGTAACTGTTAATTATCTCAGTCCAACAATTCAGAATGAAATTATTTCTCTGATGGCTAGTGAAGTGCTTAGTGGAATTAAAGAAGAGCTTTTGAGTGCGCCTTTTTTCTCCATAATTTACGACACAACACAAGATGTAAGTAAAGTAGATCAGCTAAGCGAAGTTTTTCGCTATGTAAAGATTGACCCATGACCAACTCGGAAAACCTTGTGAGTTGAGAATTTGTTGAAAAACGTTTACATCTTTCACAGCAGTTACTGACCAAAACCGCTTCGGGGCTAGAAGACGTCATCATAAAATCAATTTCAGAAAAAAGGCCTTGACATAACAAAATGCAGAGGGACAAGGATACGATGGTGCATCGGTCATGAGTGGGTGTGTATAATGGAGTACAAAAGAGAATCCAAGAACTTGCACCCCATGCCTATTTCATTCACTGTGCCAGCCATAATTTGAATCTGGTTCTTAAAGATGCCGTTGAATGCAATCGAGAAATAGCACAATTTTTTTGAGACGGTGCAAAAATATTTACAGTTTTTTTGGCCACAGCCATTGTTCGGTGGCAAGAACTAAAAGTCGTTTCTGGTTGTTGTACAGAGAATCCGAAGGCTCCTGTTCCTAAAGACAAGGTAACATTAAAGACTTTAAACCCTACACACGTTGGGCAGGGAGATATGAAGCTGTGTACGCTTTAAAGGAAAGGTTCGGTGATGTAATGAAAGCCTTAAAATAAAATAATTTTGACAAGCAAAAAAGCCAAAGGAAAGGAATGAAGCTGAGGGGCTCAAAAAAAAGGTTAGAAATCTTTTAGTTTTGTTTTGCTCTTGACTGTCCAGTGCAAAATATTAGGGGAAATAAACATTGCCTCAAAATCCTTGCAAACGGAATCTATTGATTTTAATGACAGCGTACGATCTCCTAGGCAATGCTTTATTGAAAGTAACCGAACTTCGTTGGTCCTTTGAAAGAAGTCTGTAGTGAAGCAGAAGAAGTATGTTCAAAATGGGGGGATTACGATTTACCCATGAATTTATTGGCCAACGTGCAAGAAAGGTAAAAAAAGCACTTTGATGAACTTTGTGAAGACCAAAGACTGACAGATCCTAAAAGCAATTTCAGAGTGACAATATTCTTCCCAATGGTTGATACTATAGTGTCATCAAATTGACAACCGTTTTAAAGGCATGAAGCAAGTGATTGATGCCTATAAAATTGTTCCCTATGTACTATGTACCCGGATGTACTAACAGCATGCTTTATGTACCTCACAGTCCCTGTGACAGTAGCCAAAGCAGAGAGATCATTCTCAAAATTAAAAACTCATCAAAAACTACCTGCGAAGCTCCATGTCCCAACAACGTCTCACTGATTTGGCTCTTTTTGTCTATTAAAAAATGACAGAGCCCGAAAAATAGATTTTGACCGAATTATTGATGTTTTTGCTAGTGTCAAGTCAATAAGAAAGTCTTTTAGTAAGTTCAGTGTTGCATTCTCACTATCAAACTAGTTGGGCAATTTTAAACTTGAGAATGAGTGGGTATTACCACCATTGATCATATAAATTAATGGTATACCAGTATTACCATAAACACCATAAATAAATATACAATTTATTGTGTATTCAAAGGTATTACATAATTAATGATATTACTTGTATGTTTATCTACTAAAACTACATTGCTTGGATGTAAGGCCTAAGAAGAGACTAAACAGTTTTAAGACATCAGCACTTATTGTCTTTATTTATTTATTATCTATTGTGAATAAAATTTGAAAAAAATAATTATGTTTTTTCATTTTCCTTTCAGCACTATAAATAGAATACCAATCACAATGGTAAGCTGAAAAAATAATGGCTCTAAAAACCAAAACTAATGGCAACCAGGGCCAGGAGTCATACAAATTTGCATATAAAATCATTACCAGTTTATGACTTACCGTAGAAATTTGTAAACATAGTTTAAGCAAACAATTAAGTATTATAGATTTAATAAGAAAAAAAGGTAATAATAATAATAATAATAGGATAATAATAAAAAAATGCACATAAATTCTAAGCCTAAAGATCCAATTACTGTATGCTTATATCTATTAATTAAAAAAAAGTGCGAAATATATAACAAAGGGGGGCCCCGAATGGACTTTTCCTGCCCCGGGGCCTCCAAGGGCCTAGCTACGGGCCTGGAAATACCTCCAGATATGTTAAGAAAATTTAAAACGCCGTCATTTTAGATACAGTAAGCCTTTTGAGGTTCGGTTTGTGGCATTTTGTTCTACAATAAAAATTATGTATCTATGCTCTAATTTAAGATTTTCTTCTGACTCCTTGTGGACCGTCCCTATGATTAGATAAAAACCTGACATTTGCATGAAAAATTGTATTCTTATGGATGATACTAATATACTAAGTATCATTTCTTTACAAGAAATGGTTTAAAAAACATTTTTAAACCGGTCCGGAACTTTTCAAGCACACTTTATGTAAATCATAATACTATTTCTCTCTTGATATTAGAAAAACAATCGTATCAAATTTTATTTTTTTATCTTAACTGCTTTCTAAAATAACACCTAAAACACAGGGTAAACTAAAATAGATAGACCTTTGGTTGATTTTAGTTTTTACCTCCTCTTAATTAATGGAACAATATCCGGAAGATTGTGTAGAAAGCTTTGTTACACACTGTATAAAGGTACTTAGTGTACATAAAGGAGTGAATACATTCTGCTATTTAACATAATAATTTCTAGTAATGTTATAGAAATTAACAAATATACAGGTTGGCTGTAACAAATTACATTCCAAGGAAGAAAACAATTATATTTAGGCGTAATACAAGTACCTATTGTTATTTACAAGTTATCTGAATCGTGTGTAAATATCAGCTTCACTCTTTATACCTTTACTAGTCTATACTTCAATGTATTAGAAAAATATTAGAAATATATCAGAAAATACGATTGTAGTTAAGAGTGGAGGGACAAGTAGAAAAGACAATGAGTGTATCAACTGGTGTCCGATGTGGACGAACAACTTACAGCTTATTAAGTTTCAGTGGTAATGAAGCACCTCAGTATTAGTAACAGTAAAGTGAGCTCAGGTACAGTTTTTAATTCTCAGATATATTAGTAGCAACCAGCTATTTTTTATGAGGTATTTCCAGATGTTCACCTAAATGATAGAATAAACTAGAAAGCAAGTTAGCTGTACGAGAATATTAAAAAATCTAACTATTTATAACACTTTTGGGTACAGTTCCAAGACACATTTTATTTCATCCAATTCTCTTTTTTTATCTTAGGTATTTGTAAGTGCCTTTCTTTTTTATTGTATCCCTATTTACACAGCAAAGTATCCATAAAAAATACTAAATTAAGAATTGTATATTTATTGATTTAAATACTTTTTAAGTGTCCAAAAACCCATTAGTACAATTAAAAGAGAACCTATATTATTTTTAATTTGGATATAATTAATTACAGTATTTTATAGTAATTGTTTTGCTCCATCGTACACGTTAGTACTAATTTCCTGATACTAAGACAGTATTTTAAACGTGTCATTTGTATTCTCCGGTTCCCTGCAACTAGGGCACTAACTGCTTTCTGAGTTTTAATCCTGTCACGCGTGACCTCAATTATACGTCCCATTTGCCCCTATTCCACTAATATGAATTTAAATACGTTTTATATTGGATGAATGAACACCAAAGTGTTTAGATAATATATATATCTATTGTTGTGTGTGTAATGGTAGCACATTCACCCGGCAAGTGAGAGATCCGGGTTCGAGTCCCGGTGGAGCAAGTACTTTTTGCGATTCAATGTTTATTGAAATAAATTAAATTCGGCTATTGCCATTTATACAAATTTAATGAATGTAAATAAAAGTCATTTGACAGGTATTTGGTCTTCCGATCATATGTTAGTTTGGTTATTTAAACACATATGTGAAAGAAACGGCCAAATACAAAATAATTGAATCGTAAAAAGTGAGGGCTCTGTGGTGTAATGGTAGCACATTCACCCGGCAAGTGAGAGATCCGGGTTCGAGTCCCGGCGGAGCAAGTACTTTTTGCGATTCAATGTTTATTGAAATAAATTATATATATATATATATATATATATATATATATATATATATATATATATATATATACTATATACTATATATACTCGTATATATATGAATTATCTAATATATTATATGTATATGTTTTGACTGCGTTAAAAATTCATATAAAGTTTAAGACTAAAATATTGCTAAAATTGTTATATTGTTAAAAAAAGGTGAAAAAAGTAAAGTAGACCACTTCGTTCTGTAGTTATTCTAAATAAAACATTTTCTCCAACTGGTGTCATTATAATTTAATATTTTTTTTGGTGGAATATAATACCTTTGTAGAACAAATGTAAATTGAAAGACACGTTTGTATCTGCAAACGAGCACTTTGTTTCTATTCCATTATTGAGATAAAGATATATTTAGATTCAGATGTACACAGGGATGGATTTGATTAGATTACTTTCTGTTATAACGTTTAATCGGGTCAGGGATAGTTTATAAAAATATATAACCCTAAGACACCGGATAGAACAGTTGAGAGGGGTAAAATCCAGGGTTCGAGAGGGAGAGGTAGTTTCCAAGTTCAGCTCAGACCCGAATTAATGCAAAACCAAAAGCCGAAGCAAATACAGCACCGATGATCAACGGATCAACATGCTTTCATCATCGCCGACTCGGAAACGAAAGGGAATAAAGGAAAGGCGTCAGCATTTGCTTTAGGATGACTGTTCCACTACCTAAACGTTCCCTAATACGACAGTTGCTAGTTCAACTGAAGCTCGAAAACGAGGAACGCTGGAGCCAACTTGCGTCAAGCGACCCAGCGGCTTCTAAAAGAAACGATAAGCTAAATAAAAATCAAATGCAAACACTAGTTCGCTCAAAATCACGCCTAGCTCGATTCGAGATCGAAACTAAGGAACGCTGGTGCCAACGTACTTCAAGCAACCCAGCGGCCTCGAAAAGAAACGATAAACTAAATAAAAACTAAAAGCGAAAGCTAGTTCGCTCGAAATCGCGCCTAGCTCGACTAGAGCTCGAAACTAAGGAACGCTGGTGCCAACGTACGTAAAGCGACCCAGCGGCCTAAAAAAAGAAACGATAAGCTAAATAAAACTAAATGCGAACACTAGTTCGCTCGAAATCACACATAGCTCGACTAGAGCTCGAAACTAAGGAAAGCTGGTGCCAACGTACGTCAAGCAACCCAGCAGCCTCGAAAATAAACGATATATAATGTAAACACTAAACTAAGTTCACTCCTAGTCCAAAATTCAGGGACGCTGGTGCCAATGTACGTCAAGCGACCCAGCGGCCTCGAAAAGAAACGATAAACTCAGTAAAACTAAATTAAATTACGCCTAGCCCGAAGCTCAGGAACGCTGGTGCCAACGTATGTCAAGCGACCCAGCGGCCTCGAAACGAAACGATGAACTAAATAAAAACTTAATTAAATCACGCCTAGCCCGAAGCTCAGGAACGCTGGTGCCAACGTACGTCAAGCGACCCAGCGGCCCCGAAAAGAAACGATAAACTAAGTAAAACTAAATTAAATCACGCCTAGTCCAAAATTCAGGAACGCTGGTGCCAACGTACGTGAAGCAACCCAGCGGCCTCGAAACGAAACGATTGACTAGATTAAATCACGCCTAGTCCAAAATTCAGGAAAAGCCAAATAAGAATAGGATTACAACTTCTCGTTACTAGTAATAGAATTTAATCCTATTCGTACTGATTTATTTTCTTGCTATACTTTATATCTAAAATAATATTCTATTAGCAGCTTAAGTACGTAATATCATGTACTCATCGTATCGTTAGTGACTGGACAAGTGCAGGTAAAAGCGTGTTTTGGCAGGTAAATAAGTACCTACTTACTTGCACCTTATCGTGGCGTATGTGGGGGCGGCGACTCCAACTCGACGACTCCGACTCCGACCGAGAGACACCGACCGAGAGAGCGAGGCAGCCAGGCACAGCGTACTTACCTACTGTAGTACATGAGTCGTCCGCTGTAAGGCGCTTCAGCCCTTGAAGCGAACTCCGGCGGATTTATCCTGAAACTCTGGTTCTTGCCCGGTCGAGCCGGACCTCGTCAGCTGACGTATCCTGCGTTGATGTTGAGCTACTAGAGTATAATTGTAGGTGGAATAAGTAAAGATCTTAACATGTCATTAAACTAAAAATAATTCTCCTCACAAAAATAAAAAATGTCTTATTTAAGCACCTGTAAAAAATTACATGTTACACTGTAAACTCATAGCAAGGAGACGGTATTGTAATTTGGAGAGGGTTCGCCAAGCTTCTAGCTGGGAACGTCGGCGTGTCTTTGTCGGTCCGTAAACCGCTGGAACAATACTTTATAGCATTACAACCATATGGTTATTATTTTAACCACTATTATCAATTTGTTTACACTTATAATCTGTAAATTGGATAACCCATTTCTGTGTGTGTGTGTGTGTGTGTGTGTGTGTGTGTGTGTGTGTGTGTGTGTGTGTGTGTGTGTGTCTGTGTGTCTGTGTGTGTCTGTGTATGCGTGTGTGTCTGTGTGTGTCTGTGTGTGTTTGCGTGTGTCTGTGTGTGTCTCTGTGTGTCTGTGTGTGTCTGTGTGTGTCTGTGTGTGTGTTTGTGTGTGTGTGTGTGTGTCTGTGTGCCTGTGTCTGTGTGTGTGTCTGTGTGTCTGTGTGTGTCTGTCTGTGTGTGTGTGTGTATGTGTGTCTGTGTGTGTGTGTCTGCGTGTGTGCGTGTTGTTGTGCGTGTTGTTAATAACATAATTTATTTTAAGAACATACACGCAATCCACTCAACCAGTGGGAACATGCAAATAAAATAACTAATAAAAAATATTAATTACTGATGTATATTAGAAGTCAGGCGGTTAGAGCAAGATCTATAAATTGTTTAATGGACTCTAAGAGTATAATCAGATGGTTGAGCACTCCAGCCCCGCGCCATTTCATAATACAGCTGAGCATTAAATATATAGTACTCATTGGTACACACAGCTACTGACATTGCTCATCATTTTTAAGCTACTTACTTTTAAATATATCAAACAAATAAAAAATTTAAATCGTCTAGTTAAGATGATATTTTGATCCTAGTAATAGAGGACATAGAACTTAACAATAATTTCTAACACACTAACTAATATAGTAAATTTTAATTGTTTAAGTAGTAAGTTTCATATTAAAATAAAAAGGGTGGTTACTATTCCAATTTTTTAGAAGAGGACCATAACTTTAGCAGAACCGTAGATCAAGTCCTCTGTTAAATACTTTATCAATCTTCTCAAGATAGACTGTAGGAATTCATTTCAGTTGTTTCAATTTAATGCAACATATGCAAAGGAAACTTGTTTGACTATCCACAAAAGCAGTCTTCTCCAAATTGCTTCTACTGTTCCATCTGTGAAACCTTGGTTCCTACTAATAAATGTTATTGTATTATTATTTTGTAATGAACGTGTATAATGACAGTATCATATGGGGAGCAAGATTTTTAGTTGATGACATTTCGCTGAGCGTTATCAAAGTCTATTACTCAAGGGCCTGGACAATTTTAGATCTATACGAGTATATCTATCTGTATGTCTCTCCGCAAGACATCTCAAAAACGCAGTAACCTCTGGAAATTTTCCATAAAGCTTCACTTCTAGGTAGGGAACGCCGGTTTGATGTTGGAGCATGACACTCCATGGGATGTGCCTGAGTGCTCGTTAATATTTTTAGATTGGTCTTGTACGTAACTTTTCACTACTAACTTTATTGAGAACTATGCCTCATTAAAATATGAAACCTGCAAGCACGCCAGTCCTACCAATATCCATGTTCAACTGGAAACTTTAAACTTTATCATTATTAATGAATTTAATTGACTTCCATAAAATCTAGTTATTTGAATCTTTGGATACATTTTGGTGTCTTAAAAAGTTTATTACAACTGATTTTGTTATTTATCTTCTTCACTCGTCAAATAATATTTTTAGGAGCTATCCACAATCTTGACTCTTCTTCAACTCATCAATAACTCAAGGTATCTACCCAACTGATTATAAATTAGTAAAGCTATCCACATTCTAAAAATATAAATTTTAACTATGATAGCTAAGTTCAATATGGATCATTCACATTCAATTGAGACAATTCTATACTTTTTCATAATGTACAATCTATTGTGTAATGCTCTTTAAAACAGTATCTTAGTTACTAATTACAGAACATTAAATAAATACATTATTTAAGCTCATTACTGTACTACTTTCTTGAAATCTATAATATATGTTCCTCTCAATTTGAGTTTCATCATACTACTTTTGTATTTTGTTTTTAAGAATGGCTTCTATTGAACAATTATAAGCACAATCTTACTCTCTTTATCTATTTCAGTAAGGCTTGGAGTTTTATACTTAGCTATGGTGGGAAAAGTTTATTCAATACGAATGTTGAGTTCAGCTTCATTTCACCTTTCTGCTCAGTGCAGAGACTGAACAGCATCCGTTCATGTTTTCTGCCTCACAAAAGGAAGCAATATTGCGAGATCTCTATATCACTTTCTATTAATTGTTATTAAGCTATATAAGTAGGTTAAGATTTGCCCATACTTATGGCTAGGGGCATTTCCGAACGGTACTTTCCCGACCTCAGATAACGTTCCAGATAATCCTACTTTTACTGATTGAAAATGCCCCTGGCCTGGGCTTTGGTCGCTCGCACTCCTGGCAGAAAAGAAAAATATCCCTTTAGATATTACCTAAATTAGAGCTCAGATCATACCAGTGCTTACTAAATTGGTTATATGTATTATTTGTTATTTTTATAATAAGTTATATTTGGGAGGCAGAAAACAAGAACCGATCTTCATAATAATCTTCATGTAATTTTCTCAGTAAGTCTGTTCTTTCTAATAATGTAGCGTTTAAGTCTCCGGTATGAAAAACTCTTCCGAAAATAGTGGAGTCCGAGTTAAACCATTGTATAAAAAAATGCAATCTAGATCAAAAACATTTGTTCTCAATGTCTCATTATTAACCAGAGTTACTATTATTAGACATATCATGCGAGCCTGGGTTGTAGCAAATTCACTGTTGTTTAATTTACACAGGCCTGAGATAAATAATTTAAACTTTTGCTTAGTATAGAAGGTTAATTTCTTGCAATAACACTAGTATTAAATTTATTAATTGATATATTTTTACATTATTAATCAATAATAGAACCAAAACTCCTAAATAAAACAACACCCGGTTCTTAATCGTAGATCATATGGTGTGACCCATAGTTTAGAATTATGTGAAGAACTTTGGAAATATATGAGGATTTGTTAGAATTTTGATACAAAAAACACACACTGATAAGAAATTACACGCCAAACATAATAATATAGGTTGTCCATAAAATACTCAAGTTTCATCAAATGACTTGAAAGGTAAAAATAAGAAAGAAACGTCACACAAAGTATAGTGATATATTAACTCATCCATAGCTGATCAGCATGTTTGGGTTTTTTTGTAAGAAAAATGTTTCAGTTAACAGTAGAAAAAATAATAAAAATTTGTAAATGTCTTAATCTAATTATGACCTTTTTTAAACGACTTTCAGAGATATGTCATCTTCGGTTAAAAAATGGCAGTCATACAAAATTTTGAAACTATAACAAGTGAATTACGGGAAATTTTGTCACAAATTAATAAAAATGGTAAAAATGGGTTCTTCAGGATTAACAGGTAGGTTAGGAGAGCATGAACTTGGGTTTCTTAATACCCGGTGTATTTTCTACGACAAATAGTAACGAAGTAATAGAGGTTTTACTAAGCGCTAAGTAAGAGGTTTTACTTAAAATACAATAATCGAGATACAATCTATTGATTGTAGATTAATAATCAATTGACTATTACTTATAACAGTTAAAATTACTGTTGTTTTAATGTTGTAAATTGTCATTTAAATTAAGATTTAAATATTTTAATCCAATTAATTCAATGTTATAAGTGGTATTTGGTAAAAATACAAATATTGAGCAAATAAATAACAAAAATGCAATTCGGAAAACCAATACGTGATACATGCAAACAAATCGCAAAGTAAGTGTTAATCTTCATGTGAAGCCTGTATATCTTTTAGGTTGTCAGAATAAGTTAACAGACTCCGAGCATCAGTATACAGAATTTTAAACACTTGTTTTACAATTTTTTGCATAAATTTTATTGCCAAAATATAGATTATATATATATATTGTTTATTTGTTATAGTGAAGTACTAACTTATTAAACATAGAATTTGTTAGTTTATTTAATATTATTTTTACGTGTCTTTTCACTTAACTGATTTGATTTACAATATAAAATCAACAAAAATGAGCCAGTAGTTTATACTGCAACATATAACAATGAGATTAATATTAAACAGTTGTTAAACAGCAATAATAACTTGAACAGTGTACATCTACATCGATATATCTGCATCGTATTCAATGTTCATATGGTTATTCTGTAAGTGCTGCCAGACTGATTTACTTGTATCAACAGCCTCAAATGCTCACCACTTACTTTAACTGCTTTACACGACGATATTGTTTCTTATGTTGTTATTCCCTTACAAATTACGTATTCTTTAATCATGTCACGCTTCTCTGGCCGTCTCTAACCATATCACAGCTCTCTGGTAGTCTCTAGTCATATCCCATATTTATACGCAACAATACAATTTAGTGCAAGTTCATCCCATTTGTGTGTTAATAATAATTGGTTTGGTACTTGGGATATTTCTTATTTGCTTTTTGCCGGGATATTCACAGTTTAAGTAGCCAACATTATATTATAGTATATTATAGTAAATCACTAAGTTTCTGATACAACATACTGCTTAATATTTGTATTTGACAAAATACAGTTTTTACGACTAAGTTGATATAATGTAAGCTATCTCGCTTATTACACTACCTGAAAGGAGGAGAATTCGTTGCAACGAGTACTTTTTTTTTGTAGCGTATACAACAAATTGAAACTGAATGTAATGTTTCATACCAATGTAATTCAAATTTCTTTTGCCGTTAAAAATTATAGAAGTGATAAACATTTTCCGAGATTTATAAAAATGTATTACTTCCAAGATAAAAACTATACGCAGAAAGTATCAATAATTCATAAGGAAATGAAAAGATTTATGTTCCTCCAGAATTTCAGATCAAGTTTTGAAAGGACTGCAATCACTCAAAAATTCAAAGGCCCGTGATTGTCAGTATATATTTTCACATGTTATCGAAAGGATATCTGAATATCTGTCGGCGCCACTTTTACATGTAACTTTTTAATAAATAATAATCTTTTAAGTTTTATAATAGGTTTTAAATTATTGCATATATTTAATGCTGTATTACTACAACAGAATATTTACATACGTTGATCTTGTACATTGGGTATACCATTTCAAAATTACCTAAACAAGGCATATATTTGCATAAAAGATTTAAGAGACAAGAAATTAAACAAGACTTTATCTTATCAAATACTTAATGTACTATTTCAATCAAATAGTTTATATAGTGAAAAATGTGCATGTTTTAGTGTTATAAATAATAATTCTTGCTATGTACCAGTTTGTAGTTAACGAGTCACAATTTTGGAGAATTTTTAACAACCATAGTTGACTTTACTTGTTGATAAAAACTTCAATTCATAATTCTATATTAACTCTTTTAATGAATATAAAATCCAATACATTAAAATATATTTATAGTTATACGAATTGTAACATCTAACAATTAAAACGTTACTGAAAAATGTATGGAAACGTTACAGGATAGAATATTTGTAGTTATTTAATTGAATTATTTAATCTGTAACAGATTGATTGTACCCATGCATTCCATAGCTCTCCCTCTCTAAAGTTGGTGTAATAAATTTAAGCTGCTAGTTAAACTGAAATGGTAGGACTAAAACAATCTACTTTTAAGTATTGTACCCTAACTTTTCTAAATTTTTATTGATTTATACATTTTGAGTAATTTAATATATATATTTCAATATATTCCATTCATGGGGACAATAAAATCTAGCACCCTTATCTAAAATCGTTCCTCACCTATGAAACCTAATGATGAAGAATAACATACAATACTAAGTTCAATTATTCTCTATAAATTATTCTCTTATTAGATAAATACCTAACAATTTGGATTCTATCAAACAAAAAATAGAATATGTAGAATTTAAAATTATTAAAAAATTAAAAAATCATTAAGAGCTTATATTATTTTATAGTGAATTCAGCCTGAAAAGTTACTTCTAAAAATTGAGTTTTATTTTTATTTAGATCTCACTGATGGGAGTAATTCACATTCTTTTAAGCATTTTATGATTATTATCGCTACGAAATGTGTAACTTAGCAACTGTGAATGTTAAAAACTGCTACGGTAAGTGGATCACGGTGTTAATTTATTTATATCACAATTGAATATCACAAATTTATATAACAATAAATGAAAAGGCTGAAATTTTGCATTTATTCACTTTATGTCGTTCTAACAATGATTTATTTTAAAAATTACATATTGTAACATTTCTAAACCTCGATAAGCATTTAACGTAATGATTTACAATTAAATTAATTGTATGTTTAGTATACGTACAAAATGTCAAAATATAATCATGCATTCAAGGGAAGTATTTGTTATGATGTAATGATAATTCGTCCTAGGTTCTAGTTCAGAGTAGGAAAACGGCTTTTTTATTCAGATTTTGATTTCGTTAATTTTAAAGTTGAAATCATTTTGGGATGATGTTGTATTTTAGGATCCCAAGATTAATTACGTAATTTGAAAATATTATTTATTTTATTTTTTTAAGTAAAGTACATCCAAAATAAAATGTTTATTGCAATTAAAATACTAAACATCACTTTTAGATAATATTTGCAGGTTGAAAATTCTAACAATGAATAGTTTTCAAAAAGTTTAGTTGTTTTGGGTCATATCTGTCAAATGTAATATGACTTTTGTTTCATCTATTTAAAAGCCATATAATTTTTCTATGTTTAATTTCCAATTAACAACACCAGTTACACAAAAATTACATTTAAAAATACATAAATGTTTTAATTGAGAGTTTTTATAATACAACATACAAGAATATTTCATAATATTAAGGACTTAATAAGCCAACAAGTATTATATATTAAATTTGCTTAAATATATTAAGAAAATTAAATAAAAAATATGTACGAAGATTCCTGGATATACAGATAACAGCAGTATTGTGACATTTCTCCTGAAACGTCTCAGAGGTTAGTGTTTCAGACAGATCGTAAAAAGGATCGTTAGTTTCGCCCGACCACTTGCCCAGGGCTTGATTAGATGCCTCGTAAACTAGCAGTAGTGGCGTTATTTAATTGACTCACTATTATATATTACCCACGGCTTCGTATCTATAATGCGATATTTCTGTTAGTATGTCTTTGAGGTTAAACTTCACGCCTGATTATAGAAAGAATCGTTGGTTTGGCCCGACGACTTGGCCGGTGCTTGATATGGTGCCTTGTCAACCAGCAGTAGTGGTGTTATTAGAGTGACTCTCTACTAGCTTTACTCGAGGCTTCGTAGTTGTATTGAAATATGTCTGCTAATTCGTCTATGAGGTTAAAATTTCAGCCTGATCGTAAAAAGAATCTCTGGTTTGGGCGGACTACTAGGCCAGTGCTTGATACGATGCCTCGTTAACCAGCAGTAGTGTTGTTATTAGAGTGACTCTCTACTAGCTTTACTCGAGGCTTCGTAGTTGTATTGAAATATGTCTGCTAATTCGTCTATGAGGTTAAAATTTCAGCCTGATCGTAAAAAGAATCTCTGGTTTGGGCGGACTACTAGGCCAGTGCTTGATACGATGCCTCGTTAACCAGCAGTAGTGTTGTTATTAGAGTGACTCTCTACTAGCTTTACTCGAGGCTTCGTAATTGTATTGAAATATTTCTGCTAATTCGTCTGTGAGGTTAAAATTTCAGCCTGATCGTAAAAAGAATCTCTGGTTTGGGCGGACTACTAGGCCAGTGCTTGATACGATGCCTCGTTAACCAGCAGTAGTGTTGTTATTAGAGTGACTCTCTACTAGCTTTACTCGAGGCTTCGTAATTGTATTGAAATATTTCTGCTAATTCGTCTGTGAGGTTAAAATTTCAGCCTGATCGTAAAAAGAATCTCTGGTTTGGGCGGACTACTAGGCCAGTGCTTGATACGATGCCTCGTTAACCAGCAGTAGTGTTGTTATTAGAGTGACTCTCTACTAGCTTTACTCGAGGCTTCGTAATTGTATTGAAATATTTCTGCTAATTCGTCTGTGAGGTTAAAATTTCAGCCTGATCGTAAAAAGAATCTCTGGTTTGGGCGGACTACTAGGCCAGTGCTTGATACGATGCCTCGTTAACCAGCAGTAGTGTTGTTATTAGAGTAACTCTCTACTAGCTTTACTCGAGGCTTCGTAATTGTATTGAAATATTTCTGCTAATTCGTCTGTGAGGTTAAAATTTCAGCCTGATCGTAAAAAGAATCTCTGGTTTGGGCGGACTACTAGGCCAGTGCTTGATACGATGCCTCGTTAACCAGCAGTAGTGTTGTTATTAGAGTGACTCTCTACTAGCTTTACTCGAGGCTTCGTAATTGTATTGAAATATTTCTGCTAATTCGTCTGTGAGGTTAAAATTTCAGCCTGATCGTAAAAAGAATCTCTGGTTTGGGCAGACTACTAGGCCAGTGCTTGATACGATGCCTCGTTAACCAGCAGTAGTGTTGTTATTAGAGTGACTCTCTACTAGCTTTACTCGAGGATTCGTAATTGTATTGAAATATTTCTGCTAATTCGTCTGTGAGGTTAAAATTTCAGCCTGATCGTAAAAAGAATCTCTGGTTTGGGCGGACTACTTGGCCAGTGCTTGATACGATGTTATTCGAATGACTCTCTACTAGCTGTTACCCACGGCTTCGTGGCTGTATTGCTATATTTCTGTTGAATTGTCATTGACGTTAACATTTCAATCTGATCGTAACAAGGATCGATAGTTTGGCCCAACCACCTGGCCAGTGCTTTATTAGGTGTCTCGTCGCCGATGTTAACACTGATAATCGGCTACTATAGGTCCCCTTGTCAGTCTGCACTGTCAGTCTCCCCAGTCAATCTGTCCAGTTAATATGTCCTGGCAGTCTGTCCAGTCAGTTTGCCCAATCGGTTTCCAAGCCAGTCTGCCTAGTCACTCTACCTGGTCAGTATACCCCGTTCGTCTATTCCGTCAGTCTGGTCAGTCAATCAGCCCAATTAGTCTATTTAATCAATCTGCCCAGGTAGTCTATCCAGTCAATCCGCCTGGTCAGTCTGTCCTATAGTTTATCATTTTATGTCTTCAGATCAAAGTGGGGTATTTTAGCTGTATATTGATTTAGTAAAGTCCTTAATACAGTTTTAAGTTATTCTTAATCGAAAAGTTTGGGATGTTCCATGACATTAATTGTTGTAACTTACTAATTTGTAGTTTCAACTGATCGTATTTAGTGCTTTTCCAGGCAATGTTGGAATATGGAATATCCAATTAATTTGTTATACTTTCAAACAACTTAATGTAATTTAAATTGTTTTACTGCGTGATTTTTTTGATCTACGTAAACGATATTATTTCATTTCAAAGTGTATCTACTTCGAATTATGTCATTTTCTCATGGAGTTTTCCAAATATTTATGTTTTATATTTTTTATTTTTCCATGAACTTTCATTGCGCCCTACTTTATTCTATTACAAAGAAGAAACATTTCCACAGATGTAACACTTTTCTATTGAATATCTTGGTGATGTTTTGTGGTATATGATTGTGATGGAAGATCTGCTATGCTAATTTATTTCCTTTTCTCTACCACTAAATTGTGATATATTCTGCTTATCAGCAAACAACTTTTCAAAAATCTCTGCTTTTTCGTTATGTGCATCATTGAGTACTTCATCAGTCTCCTCACTCCGCTGTGTGACTTATCATATAAAATACTCAATCTAGACGTGTAAGGTAGCATCAGTCATCAAACATATTTTGTTTTAAGTACACACAATTACTGGTTAATATATGGCTAAAGTACTTATCAGAAGTAGTAAAGGTAAACGTACAAAACTTTACATGCTCATGTAACTCGGAAATACAGGTTTACAAAATTTTTAAAAATGAAATATACATCAATATATACAAAACTTAATGTATGATACTTAATGTCACAATGATTTAATCGGCAGTTGTTTAGCGACAAACCATGGCGCTTCTTGCGCGGTATTTTAATTCTAAAATTAGTACTAAGAGAAATTAACTTCTTTGCATTCGTTACTTAAAACCATTTTTGAGGTAAAATTTCTCAGTGGATGGTAATTTAGAAAAATTGTATCGACTAAATAGTTTAGTATTCGGTGTTATACAGCGATGTGATCGTGTAGTTATGCTAAACGTTGCCAGCAACAGGCCTCCAGTGTCACTGATTACTGAATAAATAATACGACAGAGGTCAGCCCAGTTATGTTATAGTTTTATTCTGCAAAATTACTCTCCAATACCACGAATGTGAAATAATTTTCAAGGAAACTATCAATAGTAAATAGTTTTATTGTACATAAATTTGTACAAAATAAATTTGTACATCCCCTCCCTACCACATTCATGAATTACTGTTTAGATTTTTACATTATATGGTTTATGGCATGGGTTTAGTTTTCATCGAAAAATATTTTGTAAATTACGTTTTTGTATTCCGACTACGTGATATTACCTTTTAATTAAAATTGTTCAAAACTACTCGAAGAAATGTGGAAATTTTTTCAAACTAGTTATAAAAGTTTGATGATAACATTTATACTGAAACAAAATGACTAACTAACTAATAAATATTTGTCATATTTAAATAGATTGAACATATGTATTCAAATAATGAATATGAACAGGAATATGAATAAACTGTTTTCATTAACCAGTGAAATGGGTCATTATTAACTGATACAAGGTATTAAACCTACAGATTTGAATAACCCACTACTAATTATACTTTATTTCTTTTAATCATTACTATGATTATAATATTTAATGATTATAATTAACTATAGGAGAAGCTCCTTCTAAATACTTCAGGAACTGCAAAATTTGAATTAAAATAAGTAAAGTAAATGTTAATAAGGATAGTTTCACCACGATGTAATAATTTTTAAATATGTAAAAGATTACATTAGTTACCAAAGACTACAGTTAAATATTTACATAGCAGATCATTTTATAATCTCAGCCAGTCATGACAATAATCATATCACCCTTCAATTTTCACATATGACATAAGTTTTAACAAGGAAAATAGTAATTACTTACAAGATTGTATTTAATTAATTAACAACAATTAATTCGTTACATAATAAAAGTTATTATTATTTTTAATATAACTAATTTGGCTTTACAATTTTTTAGTTAAAAATAAATCTGTAGAGTACTATATTATATTTTAAAGCATATCGTCTGTTGAGGAATTCGCTTGAAAGATATTATAATTAGATTAGGTAAATAATTTTGAAAAGACATTAAATTTATAGTTTATGATTAAACAAAAGAAAATATTTAATACATCTTCAAACAAAAAAAGGGTTTTTAAAACTATCCATATTTATAAAATAAAAATTCTCGGCGAGATAAAGAGTTACCACGGCATGCATTGCACACAACTCAAGTTCTACTAAAAACTCAACCATTGTTCTCAGCGAAAGCAGGTTTGTTTGGCAAGTTATACAGTAGACTAATTAAAGGCAGTAGACTCGATGCTATGTAACAATAACGCTACTGAGTGGTAATGAGCCACTGCAGTAGGTGTTTTGTGACCACCACAAATTTAACAATCAGCTTATTTTAAGAATCTACATATATTTCAGGAAACGTAAAATGTTCTAACACCGTGGCTAAAAAGGTGCTTAAGGACTATATTGAGTTAATATGTTTCTCATAGAGCGTCTGTATTGATTTCTACGGGATCACAGCAATAACGAAGTAAAGACAACTTGATGTTTTCCAGACGTGTTCATATTTAGTGGTACGGAAAATCAGTAACAGTACTTTACAAGAACTTCAATCTCATCTCTTCATGAGGTGAATAACTAACTTAGTGCAAAACTAAAGTATATATAAAATACTAAACACACGAAATCCCACAGGGAAATACATACCATACAAGAACACAACATATTGGATTATACTGATTATTTTATTATTACTGATTATTTTCCCTCTAGTTAATTGCAAATTTAGCTAGTGTTTAGTTACCGATAGTTTAACTATACCAAAGCTTTTTACTGCTTTATATATGATGATAAATGATAAGGCCTGGACTGTACAAAAGAGGCTGCTATCGGCGAGGCGCGCATGCAGATGGCAGTGTGCGATAACGAAATTGAGAGGTGGGGTGAGGTAGACTTGCCGTACCTCCGTCTCAGTTCATCGGAAGTGATTGTAACGAGTAGAGTAAAAATAGTGCTTAGAGTAAATCTTTTTGCTAATCGTCATCGAACCTGCGGGTAAGTGAACTTTTTAACTGGAGTCCAGTCAATATTCATTCTAAGTTATTTTGAATAATTTTGGGAAAGAAATATTGTAAAAATTAAATTTAATGGGAATTTAGGAATTTGTCCTTTTGATCTGTGCAATATAAAACTTGTTGGTGCAGTGAGCACATGTATATAACATTTTATGTAAAAATACTAAAAGAGTTTTGTGGTTGTTACAGATGTATTCAGCAGTTTTTTTATTTATTAAATCTCTAACACTGAAGAATTTTTTATTTTTAAATCTCTAACACTGAAGAATAATTTTTAAAGTAAAGTAAAGAAAATTAGTAACAAAATAAAAATTGAATTTTGAAGATAAATTAAAGTGAAGAATTGCCCGATCAAATTAGAGTGTGAATGTTTGAATTTTGAAAATTGAATAAAAGACAAGCTGTAAGAACTTTGTACATTTTTGAGAGTGAAGAATATATTACAAGTTTGAATTTAAAAGTCATCAAGAAGTTTTTATTTTAATTCCAGTAATTATTTTTAAGAAGAAGTGTTATTTTAGTTTGAACTTTGTTTATTTCACTTCTGAAATAAACAAAGAGATACTTCTAAAAGAAAATCTTCATTTTCTTTTATTTTTAAACCTTCACAAAAGTTTAAAATTTCAAAGCTAACCCCTCATGTGCCAGTAAAACGGTACATAAAAATTGCGCGAATCTGCTAACTAGTTTTAAACTGCTAACTAGTTTTAAAGTGCTAACTAGTTTTGAAGTAAAGAAAAACTAGAACTTTGATTTTTTATTTAATTTTGTGAAGAACTGAACGTGTTCGATTTTCGTGTAAGAACAAGACTGCAAAGACTTGTGGTGCACAATTTTGTAAACAATAAACATAACTTCAATTGACTCTTTGTATATTAAGTGAACTGTTATTTGAAGATTTTATTTTTATTTTAATAAGTTTAGATTTTATTTTATATTTATACAACATGGAGTCTGTACATGTAGAGTTAATAAATAAGGAAGAGTTAATTTATGAGTTGAGGTTTAGAGGTATTGACGGTACTGATGGTAATGTAGCCGAACTTAGGAAGACCTTAAGGTCTGTGCTAAAGTTAAAAGTTAAAGGAAATTATGCTAATTTAAAAGAAATATTATCATTTCCAGCAGAAGTTAGTCACATCTCTAATCAAGTAGATTTATTAAATATTAATGCAAGCAAGTATGATGAAAGTACAAGTAAAGTTGAGTTGGTGCGTTGCAACGTGAAGGTTAACCACTACTCAACCAATTTTACATAGACAATTTGTGTAAAATCTTTAAGGTTACTCCAGAAAGTAAAATTGTTTTGGAAACTTTAATAAACAAAGTAAAAGAAGTTAAGAAACTTGTTAGTGAAGATAAGTTGACATCAGAGGATGTATTAGCAGTAAATGAAAGTTTGTTGAACTTGAGTGTAGAAGAGAAAGTCTTTAATGAGCAGTTAAACCAAAAACCCATAGATAAGTTTACTGTAGAGACTGTCCCTACACTGCAAGTAGCTAGTGGGATGTCTGCTAGTTTTGATAAACTGCAGAATCCGATTGAAAGATACCTAAAAGCGTTTAAACCGACTAACGGGTTAAATGTATTTGAGTTGATGGATTACCTTCGGGTTATGCAACAATTGGTATCTGAAACTCCACTAAATGATAGTGAAGTGTTAAATATTAGCATAGGGTATGCTAATGGGCTATTGTACCAAACGTTACTGGAATACAAGGTAAGTGGCAAGAGTATTGTTGAGATTCATAAAAGTCTGATGAGTTTCTTTGTGCCTATGGGACAAAAGGAAAGCTTGAAGAGGGATCTTGTACGTAGATCACAAAAACATAACGAAAGGTTAAGTAGTTATATTAGTACCAATAAGGAGAATGCTAAACTTCTACAGTGTGACTACACCGAGAAGGAGATTGTTGACATCATAAATGTTGGAATTGCTCCTAATGTAAGAGCAAGATTAGTATTTTGTGAGAATCCGAAAAACTTTGAAGACCTGGACCAGCTGTGTATACACGAGCAGAATGTGTACTACGAAGAGAACAAGGTAAGAGAGACCAAACATAACCTCAAAACAGACGACAGCTGGAACCTAAACAAACCCAGGAGAGCAGACGACAGTCAGTATATAAACAAAGGGTTTGTAAACATTAACCTCAAAGCCAACCTTAACCTCAAATGTCAACAATGGAACAAAGAAGTGTTATGTATGTGGTAAAATGGGTCACTATGCTAAGGATTGTTTTAAAAACAAGAAGGAAGTTGCTCCTAGATTTCAAATGAATAAAATGAGCCCTGAGAAGCCAAAAAACTTGTGAATCGGGGAGAGGAGGAAACTAATCGGATCTCTCCCCAGTTAAAGGTAAACAAAGTAGACACATTAAGAAGCAGTAACTATTTAAGCGCACTACCAGTAGTAAAGGGGAGTTTTGGCAAACATAATAGTAGTAAGGCTGTTATTTGAATTTTAAGCCACAGAATAAGATAGAGCTATTTGAAAACGCCACTATACTCAATAACCATGTAAATACAAAAATAAAAATTGGTTGCCATCAAGCTAGTGAAGGTGTGAAGAAATTATTAAAAGATTTTCCTGAAGTCTTCACGACAAGAATAGGTAAGGCTATTGATTATGAAGTTAGACTGGAGGTAAGTGATAAAGAACCAGTTAGAGAGAGACCCTATCCTATGTCACCACCTAAATTAAATGAGTTAATAGGCATAATTAATGACATATTAAAACAAGATATAATTAGGCCTAGTGAATCAAACTATGCTAGTCCTACATTTTTTGTAAATAAACCAGGCACTAATAAATCAAGAATGGTTGTAAACTATTCAAAGTTAAATGCAAAATTGAAGAGAGTTGAGTACCCAATAGGTGATGTGCATGAAACATATCATTATTTGCAAGGTGTAAGTGTGTACAGCACATTGGACCTAACAAATAGTTTTTACCAATTAAAAATCAGTGACTAGGTTCTGGTGGTGAGCTCCTACTTGAATAAGGTACTTCATGGTATGAAGTACAAATATGTAATGAACTTTGTAGATGACCTAGTAATCTATAGTAAAAATATCGAAAAACATATGGTACCTTTAAGAAACGTGGTACAAAGACTTTCAGAACATGGCCTGACTGTCAACTCTGCAAAGGTGAAGTTTGCGTGTAAGGAGATACAATTCCTAGGACACCTGATAAGTAAGGACGAAATAAATATAATAGACCAGGACAGAACAAAAGCCATAACGGATTGTGACCCACCGAAGAATGCAAAAGAAGTGAGTAGATTTATAGGAGCGGTAAGTTATTTCAGTAAGTTCATACCAGGGTATGCAAAATACGCTGCCTGCCTAAATGATTTAAGAAAAAAGAATACCAAGTTTGTGTGGACTGAAGAGTGCCAAGCAAACTTTGAAAAATTAAAAGAATGTATAACAAACCCACCAATGTTAGCTATACCCAACTATAACGAGCAATTTATATTGTATTGTGATGCATCTGAGAAAGCAGCAGGTAGTTCAAAATATAAAGGGTGAAAATAAGCCTGTTGCTTATTTTTCAAAAAAGTTCAGTGAGACTTAGCGAAGAAATCTTACTGTTTATCTGTGGTATGGTCAATAAATAAATTCCAAAAAAAAAGTTATTTAGAAATCAAAAAGTTCACTTTGGTCACGGTTAACAACGCTTTGGCGTGGGTGTTATCCCATTTCAGAAAGCTTGGTAAGTTGTCAAGATGGGTTGCCACTATTTTAAGCCTACCATTCGAAATTAAACATGTGAAAGGTAAAGACAATGCTGTAGCTGACTATTTGTCAAGAGTGTTTGAGAGTAAGGACAATAATAAGGAACTGTGTGAATTCGAGGAATTGCAATATTACAGTGTAAAGTAAAAGAAAGTCAAAATGTAAATAGTCGAGTAAGAAAGGTAGTAATTAAGAAGAATGGTAAGAAATCTTACAAAAATGTTAACAATGAAGAGTGCTTTAATATAGATAACTTACAAAACTTTCCATTAGCTTTTAATGAGATTAAAAATCATCAGAGTGAGGACCCAGAAATTGTAAATATTAGATTAAGTATTAACAATAGTAATACCAATGAAAGGTTTTATTTAAGTAAGGGAGTTGTAATGTATAGGGCCAAGAACAATATTAAAGGTAGAGTGTACCTGCCCTATCAACTTTTGGACATGGTATTTGCATATTACCATAATGCAAATGGACATTTTGGTATATTTAAGACCACTAGAAAAATTAGTGAAATGTTCTACCGACCTAATTTAGCAAATGAAATTAAAGACAGAGTAAGTAAATATGAACTGTGTATTAAGCAAAGCCTGGTAGAAAGTATTTCGGTAAGTTAGTGTCTAATGTAAGTGAGAAACCAATGGACAGACTTCATATTGATTATTTTGATCCACTAGTAAGAATCAAATTGCAGAACAACAATATTTTAATAATTATGGATGACCATAGCAAGTTTGTATGGTTGTATGCAGTAAAAGATGCCAAAGGTACATCTGAAATTAAAATATATTGTGTTTAAAAAATATATAGTTTCTGACAATGCAAAATGTTTTAAAAGTGTGGAACTCAAGAACTATTTGTTTAATAGGGGTATAGTGCATCAATTTATTACACATTATGTGCCTAGAGCAAATAAATCAGAAAGACAATTAAGAACTTTGAAACAAATGCTAAAAATTTATTTTTCTGAAAACCAACAAAAATGTGATACAGAGTTGACTAGTATTCAGCAAGCAATTAATTGTAGTGTGTCTGAAGCTACAAAAAATGAGCCTACATCAGTTAATGTTTGGTTTTCAACCTAATAATGCTTTGAGTAATCAATGGTCATTAATTGAACTTGTGTGTGAAAATGATGTAAACGATAAAAGGTTTGAAGTAGCGATTAAAAATTTAAAAAGGTCAATTAAAGCCAATAAGAAGAGGAAACTATACAGTAATGAGAATGCAGAAAATCCTTTTGCTGTTAATAAAGAAGTATTTATCGAAACGCACGAACAAAGCAAGAAATGTGATAAATTTCAGAGTAAATTAGCCATGAACTACACCGGACCCTATAGGCTAATACACAAACTGAGTGAAGCAACTTATTTAGCCCAAAGTGTGAAGAATCCAAAAATAATAAAAAAGGTCCATATTTCACAGTTGAAGTTAAAGAGAGTATTGGTAACAAAGGGTTTTGCTGTTGTGTTTTGTTATTATTGATTATAGATACCTGGAAGCCTACCTAATTAATAAAAAGGGAAGATGATTTATTATGTATTATGAAGAAAGTATACAAATATTGGATTGCCAGGAAGAATAAATAATCCAATAACAAGCATACTACAAACAAAGATGGGTGAGAAAGTATATGTTTAATGGAAATGTAAATAAAATTATAATATAATGTGGACTTTGTGTATAGTGAAAATCAGAGTGATGTTAATTAAAAGTTACATAAACTAATTGCAATATGTGCACTAATCAATTTCAGGTAAATAAAAAGGAAATAAAAAACCAATAATGCAAGAAGATATAATATTATTGGTGTACTTGTAAAATGATGAAAGTAAGAGGAAACTGTTTTAAACTTAGATTTTAAAAAAATAGTTTAAGTGTCTTGTAGCATGTGAAGTGACTGTTTTGTAATAACAAATTCAGGATTATTGTAAAAATGTGTTGGATAATTGTTTATAAAATAATATATGTCCGTCAATAATGTAGAATACCTGGATAAAGCTTACCTAATTAAAATCAAAATGTCTTTACTTACAGTGAATATAAAATATTGATATGTAATCCAAATAGGCACAAGACGAAGCACACTCACTAGACGGTTGAAGTCTCGGAAGAAGAACAAGAACTTGTATAATTACTTTATTCTAAAATGTAGTGCACATACTTAATACTTTGTAATTAATGTATATGGTTTAGAATCATCACGCACAACCGGCCGAACGTAGGTGGATGGACTGACTAGAAGAATTCATGTCTGTGAAGTTGGTAGTGCAACTTCAAAGTATTGTTATAGAACCTATACCAAACGTTTGTGCTTCGTTTGTGCACGTTTGTGCACGCAATACCGACGTTTGTGCTCGATGTATTCCCCAACAAAAAATAATTTTCAAAAGCACTACCAACTTCACACGAGCAGTGCAACTTCAAAGTTTTTGAACGAAACCGGTGCCAATCGTTTGTGCTTCGTTTGTGCACGTTTGTGCACTCATTCCCGACGTTTGGGCTTCACTGCGGAAGTCAAAAAAAGGAATTTTTGAAGCACTGCCAACTTCACACGAGCAGTGCAACTTAAAAATGTTTGTACAAACCCGGTGCCAATCGTTTGTGCACTATCCCGTTTGTGCTCTATTTCTCGATGTCTAAGAAGAATTTTCATAAGCACTGGTAACTTCATATGAGCAGTGAAACTTGTTTAGAAATATTGTATAACAAAGGAATGTTGTAATAAAACTCATTGTATAGTAACAAATATTTATGGACTTTTAAATGTCATGTGATATTTACACTCCACATATTATTAATAATAATGTATAAAACACTAAATAATTTAACTAAAAAAATCACGTTACTGTTATACTAATACACAATTATTTAATATTAAATATTCATACTTTGATATTATTGACGTTGAAATGTGCATACCGTTAAAAATCATCAGTTCGCAATTTAATACTTTTTACTTTCTTATTTTGCACATTGTTTATACACGACAAAAAATACAAATATTACACTAATAATATTTTAAAGCATATTTAAAATAATGTACACATTTAATCTAAAAATAATGATATATCCTATTTTATTTGTAGAATAAATTTTGTCACTATTAAGTACATTATAAACTACTATGCTATACAGTACATGTTTTCGCACATGCATATACAGTACATAAATCACGAATCAAATGTATATGAAGAGCATATTGACAATAATTATACAAAGTAATATTAAATTTTACACTTAAAACGCGTCTTTAATCTATTATATAAAAATGAAACTGTTCGTGTGTAACAGCATCACTCACAAACGGCTGGACGGATTCGCCTATTTTTTTTTTTAATTTGTTCGTCTTGATCTGTAGAAGGTTATAGGATACTTTTTATCCCTTTCCCGATTCAGGATTCCGCCCCACTGGTTACAGAAATACCCGTAAGAAATGCATTGCAGCAAACATATGTTATTAAGTGAAAGTCTTTTCAAATTTTTAATCATCTGTTCTTTGTAAACATATATAATGCGACAAAAAATATATTTATATATAATTTAATTACTACACTTATAGTTTTAAAGCATAGAGTAAGCTTAAGAGAAACGACAAATTTTGTTTAAACTGTTTCTGCAATCACTGTTAAACATAGACTTTACTATCCAGATAATACAATTCAAATTTGACGTAAAAATTCACCTTTAACTGCAATATTTATTTAATATAAACCATGCTCATGCTTGATCAGAAGAGCAATGCAGATATCATAATTACTATCTTACGTTGGCTACAAATATAACGAATGTTATAAAATCAACCTTAGTTGTTTTTTTTTTTTTGACAGAAGTATCAGGAATGTGGTACATACCTTCATAATGCGCCCAAGAAGCTCACGAAGGAACGACTATCAATTATCTCAGCAATGTTTAGAATGTGATAGAAAATGAATAAGTGAATATAGTGTACTGTTTTCAACGGGAAATTGCGTGCGAAGCCGCGGGAAACTTATTGAAATGCGCAGCGAAGCGCGCCGGGTCCGCTAGTTATACAATATAAGGGAAGTGGATATTATGAAACTATTGTGACAATAGCCTACATTTAAATGTACCAGTACATGGTATACTAACAAAGAACTATAGAATACTATTTATAAAACAATGTTAAAAAAGTTTAACCCGATATCATACATACAGCAGGAATTTACTAGTAGGGCCTATTAATGTTACCTTTTATGTTATAGAGCCTTAATTGTTTTAAAACATAAATTAGAAAACTCATATTTCTTGACAAAAGATTACCTACTTGATATATTTATATAAAAATTCAACTAAAAATGTTATCTTTTTTCAAATGTTCACAACGCAGTGCAATTATTAATAGAACTTAATAGTATATATCAAAGTATGTCACGCTTATTGCTAGTCTTTTAAACTCAAACACTTCATTATATAAAAAAACTCGACCGTGTACTAAGTTAAAATTATAAGTATATAATAATAAACAATAAAATAGTCAAACACATGAAAACACTTTATCGTAGCCTATGGTATTTAAAAGTTGATAATATGATACTGTTATATAAATGTTATATTTAAAATTCTAAAAATTCTCTACCTTAAAATTTTACATGATATATAAGCACATGTTACTTAATTAACTTCAAATAATATTTTGCAAATTGGAAGTTAAATTAATATGAACTAAACAAATGAAAACTACTATATAATGCATGAGTATTTAAAAGATTATCCCTTAACACTGTATTAAACTTTCAAAACCACTTTAATCCAAATAAATGACATCTGAACTAAAATTATTATTTTATTTAATGGCGAAATTATTCTAATATACATATAGAATTTCTAGTAGTAAAAAAAAATATTTGCTCTCCTCACCGTCACAATTCATGTGCTTATACAACAGTAGCTTTGATTTTTTCGTATACATTATTAAGTGAGGACACACCTGTTGTTTATTTGATATATGTTTTAATGCCGTTCTGGCCAACCACGTAAGTCACGTAATGACCGGGGCCAAACGCGATCAAGCCGTTTAAGTAATATTCCTGATCGCCTATTTCAATGTAAACTGGAATTTCATTTAATGAGCATTTTCGATTGAACAATTTATCATGATCTATTGCGTTGTCAGTGTACTGTATATATTCAGTATCAATAAACAAGTGGGCTTGTCCAACCATTGTTATTTTCGTATCGCCTGTGCATGGAGGTAAACATTTCGTTTTAATATCTGCAGAGCTACAATCATGTATTGAGGGTCTTCCCTTTTTATTGAACTTTCAATAGATTCAGATAATTGCTCAAAACCTTGGCTACAAATAATGAAGCTATCAGTATCTAAAATTACGTGCTTTTCTTCTGTGTTTCTTGTGCAGAATTCGTTTGATCAGTGTATATGCACAATTGCACTATATTCTGTATCTAGCAAATATTTTGTTACATCTGTTAGGTTTGACCATTAATCATATTCCTCAGTTAATATAGTTTTCAGCTTATTTTCTGTTATCGTGGTGTTCAATGGTTTGGACAAACTGCTTATCGTTTGGGCTCTTAATTGGTAAGTTTCTAAATTGGCTCCTACAACTGCTAAGCTTTTAGCAGTTTTCATAGTTAGGTATTACTGTTATCAATTTTGGAACGATAAGTTGGATTTTCTATGTATGCATTCATCAAAAGACTTGTCAAGGAGTCAAATGTACAGGTATTTTTCACTGGCATGTATTTGTTACGTTCGATACGGATAGGTTGGCAATTATTACCGTTTCTCATAAGTTTGTCAATGGGAGGTTTGAGTCTATTTCCTGTCAAGGTGATTTCTGGAAACGAGTTTAAGTATTTTGATTTTTTTGGTTTCTCTGTTTTCGTTATCTTTCTTCGCCAATTCTCAAAGAAGTTTAAGTCTTCAAGGCTCTTTTCCATAGCATCTCTATGTTTATCAACAATGTTTTTTGGATTGGTGCTCATAAAATGTTTTGTTTCATCCTCTGTTTCGTTTTCCTCTACCACTCTGTTTTCTTTCTCGTCAGAAATATTTGATTTTAACGATACATGTGCTATTTTCATTTGCCCTGAAATTGACTGGAGGTATATATCTAAAAATTTATGCACCAGCAGTGGTGTATGCTCATTTTTTTAAAGAGGCTGAAGATTTAGTAAGATACGGTGATTTAAATAAAGGCCCCATTACTCCAGACCAGAGTAAAAAGTCTTTTACAATAGTTGTGAATTTCTCCGCTACAGAAGGGGCATAGTAAGGATTGATCCTATTTCCTTTTTCGCTGCACTTTTCAGCCACAAACAGTTTAATAGCTGCTAACCAATTTTCAATAGAAGGAATTGTAACATTTTTTTTGTGAACCTTAAATTTTGTAACAGAGAGTAAGAGTTAGATTTTATTAACTTTGGCAGACAGGCCTGATCAACCTGGAAAATCCATATCAGCTGGCTATTAAACAAGCTGCAGCTCCAGCTGGCCAAACAACAATTTACTCCTATTTCCTGTTGGACTTTATTGCTTACTGACAGGCTTCACGAGGCTTAACCTCTCTCTCTCATGGCGATAGTTTGAAGATTGTTCAGTTGGAAATTGAGTCTCCACGAGGTTATCTATAATGTCTTTACCTACATTGCTCCCTTCCTGGCCCATTACTGGATTGTTGCCAAGGGATTTGTTCGGGAGCGGTTTGTGCGCCTCCACATAGGTCTGCGTACCACTACCCACCCAGTGCCCGTGCCGTACCTGCTACTGTGCGACCGTGAGCCCTTACGGAGGCGTATGGTTGTGATCTACGTACTGATAAGTAGAACTTTTATTGTTATACAGACCAATTGACGGATTACCTCAAAATAATAAGGATTAAACTGGTACCAGTAATTTATAGGCCTAGGCTAATTAACTTACCTCCAGTGATATTGAGTTTACCTCTGTCTTGGTGAAATTTATGAAATTTTTCACTATTCAAAGGACATTGCCTGTGCTCTACATCGCTGCGGTTACCTCCAAGAACTTCAGCGCATCGCGTAGTTGAATAATTACTTATAAATATATTTTTTTATTGGATAAAATATTGATGTTCAATGTGCTTTGTGTAAATATATGTCTAGTTTATGTAAGTATTGTTTGATTGATATCTATGGGTAAAATACCAGAAGTACTAGTGGCCGGCCAAGGTAATGTTTTTTAGTGTATATTTACTGGTGTTTAGGGTATATTGTGTTGTTAAATCTAAGGGTTACCTGTACCCTCAGACTGGTGAGATCCAAATACAGAAATGGTAATCAAACCTTTTTCCATGATATGAAATGTAAAATTGCATAATTTTAATAAATATTTCATTTGATAAATGTTTCTTGTGCAATAAAAAAGGCTCTTTTCAACTCGTTTAGGTTTTCATTATCAGCCTGTGTAACTTGTCATATCTGGCAGAATGAGTATTAAGTGATTAGATTTAAGCCAAACAACAGGCTCTTAGAATGTTTCTAAACTTAATCATTACCTTGAATGAGTTTAGCTTTCTTACATGTATTTACTTTTCTTAGATTTACCTTGTATTTAACCCACTCTTACTTTGGTTGGTTACAAGGTCATTAATTTTACAACATCATTCAGTAACGGGTCTTTTCCTTGTTCTGACTCCGTTCTCCTACCACACTACTACTGGAAACAAGGTGGCGCCCTCGGATAGTACCGTTAACAGTTAACTCTACTACGCCGTTAACTTGTGAAAACCACACCTCCCCTTCCCACCCCCCTAGACTGAGCAAACTGGGACCGCTACAGAATAGGTGGTTCTTCTTCACTTTCTTTATTAGTCTCAACATCATCTATAACTTCTTCGTGTTCAGGACCTACATCTTTAACCACTAATACATCCTCAATATTCTTGATTCCTTCTATTTTTTCCATCAACATTTTTAGGGATTGTTCCATTGCAACAGGCTTTCCTTCTTTATTAATACCCTCGTCTTTTGATGTTGATACAATAAGCATATTTTTCAGAATATCTTCGAAATCCTTACAACTTTGACTCTTTATTAATAGTCCTAGACACCGCAAATAGAAATCTTTCACTCGCTTGTGGTCAGTCTTCCACAATTTCCATTCAGAGCATGATTTTATCATGTGTGCAACATCTATCCTTATATAACATGCAGGTAGACTTCCCATTTCATTCATAAGATACTAAATACATTTGTCCTTGTAGTCTCTTATGTCATAGCACCTGCCAAAGGATCTGCATACAGCCAATTGAAGTGCCTTTGAATCGTCGGTCACAACTTCTTTAGGAGAAGGAGCACCGCATCGCTGCCATTCGTTTAGCCAATACAGAATAGCATTGGAATCTTGCTTCTCTGACAACATTTGAACAACAGGTATTTGCTGTTTTCCAGTGTGTACAACTCCTTCATATAAGAATATGTGTTGAGATTCACCATGATCTCTTATAATTTTCCTAACAAGTGAACCAGTAGCATCAATTATGAGGACAACATAGTTAGATCGACACAGAATCTTGTATGTATGTAATTGCATCTGCGTATAGTAGTGAACAAAAAAACTTATCAAGAGAAATATCATGAATGGAACCACTATGGGGTTGATTATGTTTCATTACTTCTAAGCACAAAATAGGATCGTTCCCATGAACTACATTGTACTGTAAATCCTTGAACTCCTGTTTAGCCTTCCGAAGTACATGATCTCGATACAAAGTAGGAGGTTCTTGCTGGTCACAAATATCCATTAGTTCATCAGCAGCGTGACGACGGAACACTGTACACGAGGTGTGGGCAAGTTTCTTTCCTACTTCAGTTCTAATCGAACCCCTAAGATATCTTTTAGTAGAGTGCGTTATGCCACGCGTATTTACACATCTCCATTCCATTTCAACAGGTTCTCCTGGTACGGGTTTGTGTGCTATAATTCCTTTAGCTAAATTTTTACATTTGGAATCTGTGCAGTAAGCATTGATTGTTATATAATATTCTGTTAATAATATTTAATATGTTATATAATATTCACTCGAATCGGCGTTTGCTTGTGAGATTTTTACAGCAAAGGGGCAAGGGAGTTTGTGTTGATCCCATATAAGATGTGCAATTTTTTCAGCCCAAATATAGGGCGGAAGACAAAATCTTGGTCTCAATTTCCCCTGCCTTTTTACTTTTCATTTTAGTGTACACTGGCTGCATTTTTTCAAAATCTTCATACGGTATGAACACCTTAAAAGTTTTTTGAGGTGGTACTAAACTGTTATGTGTGACTTCCTGGTCAGATGATGATGCAGAGTTTTTGTCGTCATCGTCAGTGGGACAAAGCAAGGGTCTCTTCTTAGTTGAATCGATGCAAACACCTAATTTTTCTTTAATTGAAGTCAGTACATTGTTCCGATTGGCCCTTACAATAGTATACACATGTTTTGGAGTTATTCTTGATTCAAGTTTATCAGAAATTTTTTTCCAAACTTCATGAGTAGGACCCGGTACTTCACCATTCTTATTTAAAATGGCGGATTCTTCAGATGCATGATTAATAATCTCGTCTATTATATTACTATAGTAAATTAAATGACTTTTAACAAAAATTATCCTATACTATACCATGGGGAATTTAAATTGCATATGCCCTTTCAGAACTAAAAACCTATAAAAAAGTGTAACAAATTGATGTATTTCATAATTTGGAATGAATATTTCAGTGTAGGTTTCAAATTATGAGTCACATTTACGTAGATACAAACAAACCTAGGAACTAAGATAATAAGGATTTCTTATATTTATAACAACTTTAATGTTCCAAAAATTCTGGAAAGGGCGTGAAAGACCTGTCTGTGCTGATCAGCAACAACCGATGAGCCTGCAAACCTCGTTAATTATGAATATCGCATGATCATGTTTGCAGGTTTGTCTTACAGCACCAATTTTACGACGTTCGCCATATGATATTTATTAGGTTGACAGTGTATTGCATAGCTCTATGCCAAACGGTTCAACCACAGGAGATTGCGGCCAGGTAGTCTGAAACATTCTGTATTAATGACTCATTTTCAGAAATAAAAATAGGTACATTGTACCAGCTTCTCCTTAGTTTACTTAAGTTTAGAAAACAAACACTCCAATATAATACTTAAATTTTATTCTGTTTATTTTATAAGTATTATTTGAGTGTTTGTTTTCCAAACTTATATAAAAATAGGTATTTTTGGGGCGAAATAACATGGGGTTTAATCCACCCCACGCGTGTGTTTCTCTATGGCCACTTGTGTGCAATTGCAAGACTTCATAACTCACAAGGCTAAACCAATTATTCCCACGAAATATTTTAATTGTTGTACAAATATTACAACATTGAGTGCCTATAATTAACGCAATCGATGTGCGTTAATTTGTTTATGTAGATAATATAAAACGATGGTGATATTAAACATTTAATTACTATTCAAACAATAATTTATTATTAAATGACTCAAGCTCCAATTGGAATGGAT
>NW_025785129.1:0-21256 GCF_021130785.1 Homalodisca vitripennis | reverse complement strand
TGTGATTCAATTTTTAATGAAAATCAATTAGGCTATTGCCAGTTATTAACAAATTTACTGGAATGTGTCATTCCGGATCATATTGTAAGTTTGGTTATTTAAACACACAAGTGAAAGCAATGGCCAAATATGAAAAAATTGAATTGTAAAAAGTAAGGGCTCTGTGGTGTAATGGTAATCAAATGCACCCGTCAATTGTGCGATCCGGGTTAGACTCCCGGCAGATCAAGAACTATTTATGTGATGTCATGTCTAAAGAAATTAAATTAGGCTATTGTCACTTATACACAGTTTATAGAATACCTATAAGTAGATAGTACTATGGGGATTCCTGGCGCCCTTTCGGAGCCGACCCGAGAAAAGCAATGTAAAAATACTGTTCAATGTACCATAAAGGAAGCTGAGAAATAACACATAACAAATCTCAATGAAAAATTAAACCGAATTCTACAGTCGTTTCGTCCTCCAAAAGCGATCGGAACATTACAACTACTCTGTGGGAATTAAAAATTAAACCAAATCTACCAGCTGTTTGCTTCTACTTTCTTAAGCTGTGCTTTGTATTAATGTTGTCAATTAATCGGCTACGAATAAAGGAAAAAATCTTCGACAATCTTAATAAAAAATTTAATCAATTTATAAATCCATTTTTACTAAAAGACCATACCTGTACTTTAATAAAAAACTTTTCTACTATAATTTAAAACAACATGAACTCACCAAGCTCTCTTCAGTTTGCTTACCTATAGCATTTCAAAAAACTTTATCAAAGAAAGTACAATTTTAACGAGTTCAAACGAAATTAAACCAAAAGACATTTTAAAGAACAGTTGATTCTTTCCCTTAAGAATGATACAGAATTCAAAGAACTTGTAAAGTCTTTTTGCAGAAAAAAACGTTCTAATTGGAGTGTTTTACTATCGGCAAAAAAAAACTAAAAAAGTAAAGGGATTACATATCTTAATATTAAATTACGGAAAGGATATTGAAAAGAAAGTAAAAAATAAAAACAAACAGAGAGTTTTCACAATCGTTTTTTTTTAATGGACATTTTTTCCCATATTATAACGTTCTTTCAAGATAATCAAGACTTAATTGATGAATTTCTTTTAGGAATTTTTTTGTGGGAGTATCAAGATTTATACAAACACAATTCCATTAAAGAGCTCATTAGTAGAATTTTTCTTATAGAATATAGCCCACAATTTTGTGTTGATGAAACAAAAGGTATTACTGTAGATAATATTCCATGTGATTCCTATGAAGGATAAGACCACCAAACTATGGTTAATCATAAACAGTACTATGACGTGGGGAGGGACTGTGCAAGTTTTAGAGTTAAGACTTTATTCTTTAACAAAGTTAATTGTTATAATTTCTTTATCATTTTCAATAGTCTTCTTTCCAGTATACAATCAAGTGTAAATTTATTCATTTTTCGTTTAATTCTTTAATATTATTTCTCATCCAAAAACAGTCTAAAAATATCTCGTTCGGCAAGTGTACTTTATCAATCTTCCAACTCGGTCAATTATTGTATAAACCCGAATTTAATCTTTCATTTTCCCTTCCAAATTCAAGATTCTATGTTTCTTTTTTATTCCTTTCTTCCAATTCATTTAACTTCTTATTACTCTTTAAACTTGACATTCTCCAATATCATATTAACTCCCTTCAAGAACTCCCATTTAAATAGAAAAAATTCAAAGTCAAAAAGTTTGCAAAAAACCAATTTCTCGGTCGACCTTTTCTCCTCCCTCTGTCTCGTTTCTATCTCCCTCCCCCCCATTCTTTTTATAGCCTATGGACACGATCACTTCCTGCCGTTTATTAGGCTAGGATCTATATTCAGGACTAGACAGAGAGAGAGAAGAGCGAGAGATACGGATAGAGATAATCGGTTCCGGAATACGATCTGAATACTTCTGAACTTGGTGTATTTCTCCGCATTCCCGATGGCCACTCGCATTGAAACAGTTCAGAAGTAAACTTCCTAACCGACCAAACCGAAATTCGTGGGCACATATATACTCAAGCAAACACAATACAACAGCCCATCGAGAAGTAAAAATTTAAGAAATTAATTTAAAACTATAAATTTGAAAAATTACAAAGGTAACAAAAATGTACGCATAATTTTAAAATAGGTAAAATTTATCCTAACATTTTGAAAAAGAAAATGTTATAATAGTAAACGGGAACACAATTATTTTATTCTTAAAAGAAAATTCTGTATTAAAGCCGACATTTTAGTTCCGAAAGATTGCGCTGTGTGTTATCAATGACAGTCGACGGTGTGCTACTACAGACCGACCATCACGGATAATCGCTTTCGCACCTGCGGTCATATCCGTAGTGATATTCAACGCCGTGAGAGGCGCAATCGTTGGTTTAACAAGCACCATTTAGTTAAATTAATTTTTTCTATCTAAATGGAGCGCGAAAAAATATCATGGTCCGTTTCTGCAAAAAAGAAATTTTATAAAACAGAAAAAAAAACAAAAAAACTATGTAAATCGACCATTTTATAATTCTAAAAAAGTCATGAAAAAAACAAGCAGAATTTACAATAATGAACTAAATTATTTTAAGACAATGGGCTAGAGAAAATAAAATTGCCGATCATCACACGCAAAACATGGATTTAATATTGGAGAAATTTACGTGAATTAAAGAGAAAAATTTCAAAGTTGAAAAGAAAGAAATCTCGACCTATTTAATGATGATAAAAACTTCATCTCAATAGCTGAAAAAGTTGGCTAATACTGGTACTGAAACGATTAACAAACCATATGTCATGAAAATGGATCGAAGAAATTGATAAAACCTCTTAAAGTAAAAATCCGAAAATATTCATTGATGTAAGAAGTTTTAAAAAATTCCTCAATACACGGTCCTTTTTCAAGCAATACATTTTAACAAAACTTGAACGACAATTCCATGTTCAATTTACAAAATATCTTTCAATTAATGCGGTTAGAAATTATAAAAGATTTCAAATAATATCGAGAAATTTCAAGAAAATTGTTAAAAATGATGAAAGGGCTATTCCTCTCTTATGGAATGTTGAATATCGAACTGAAACTGTTTAGTGAATGCGGTGAACCGCTCAAACATGTCTAAAATGTATTTTACTTATCAAAGACAGACGAAAATCTTTGACGTAAACGACTTTATTACATAAGCAATTTTATACTAAAATTAACACACTCGAGAACAAAAACGAATGAATCCAAATAAAGGTTCCCAGGATTGGACATTTTAAAAGTTGTAAACAACCTAGTTTTGAGCTCCTTAAACAAAACACGAAAATGAATTGAAGTAGCAGGATCATACAATCGATTGTACCAAAGAATATCAAAGATAAAAAAGCCTTGTCATAAAGTATAAAAAAATAGAGATGATTTTTGCTTAATATTTTACTCAATAAGAATGTGCTATTGAAAAACCAGAAAGAAGGACCTGTCGAACGGGGGGTCGTAAAGCAATACGAAGAAAAAATTTGTGAATGACGAAATATTTTCAGGTTTTGAGATATCCATATTGTCTCTGAAAGATATACAAATATTTTTGAAAAACGAAGCTACAATTTCCCAAGTATAAGTATCCAACAATGTCCTAATCAATGTCCTACAGTTATTTTCATTTTTGATGATAAAATATTAACATTGTTCACGTTTACAAATTTCTGAAAAATATGGAACGCTTGAAACAAAACATTGAATTTTATTGTAATGGTGTTAAACAAGATGATAAATCTCATTATGTTTTTGATAACCGATTTTAAATTAAGCCTTTGTTTCTATCGCATTTGTCTAAAAACATAAAGAAAGAAAAATTTTTGTGTTAGAAGGATGTTTTAAAGCCATTTTTTACAAATCTGGACGATTTAACAGATTCATTTAGAAAATTTTGTAAAAATCATGAAGTTTGTAAGCCAATTATGCCTCAGTTTTCCCCGAGGTCAAAAAACAAACTAAATTTACATAATTATCAAAAGGAAATTTTAAAAAAACCATCCGTACGTAATTTTATAAATCCCGGGACTCTTGAGAGGCAATATTTAGAAAAAATTCCGACATGCAAAGAACATATCCACAAAGATTCGACTACAACCAAGATTCAGAGGCACATTCCTTATGGTTTTTACTCTATTAATTTAGTGCTCGAAATGTGGACCAATCGCATGTACAAACCTGATATGTTATCGTGCCCAAAAATGAAGAAGATTTTGAAAAAACGTCCCGACAAAAATTGTTTGAAAGAACTCAATAAAATTTATTCGAAAATACCATAGCGAAAAAACTATAAAATTCTGAAGAACAAATGAAACCTATCGAAAATTGACAGAAGAAGAAGAAATTTCGTATCAAAATTCAAACGTTTGTCATATCTGGTTGAAATGTGTCGTGTCTTATGATGTTGGGTCAATTCAGTATGGTTTTACTCCCTGATAGTTGGAAAGAATAAGAGTTATTAAGTAAAGTGAGAGATCATTGTCATTTAAACCGGCAAGTTTTCGAAGGCGCAGCTCATGCATGTTGCAATCTAAATTTGAAATCTTCCTCAGAATTATTCCCGTTTTCCTGCCACAATATGTCAAATTACGAATACTCATTTTGTACATAAAAGAATTGGCTAATACAATATGGAAATGTTGATTCTTGATTGGCAAACACCGATGAAAAATATATAAAAATTATTCTGTTAAATTTCTGGATATGGCCTATGAAATTCGAAGGTGATAAGCCAAGAAAGTTTCATAAAATTCCTCCTTTCCGTGGACACGTTCAGATTCATGGCCTCGTCCTATAGAAAAGTTAAGCTAAAAATCTAAAGAAGAGAAGGACGTTCAAACATACAAATCATTTTTATACAAGATGGTAGAATATTGAATGAGATAATTAGAAAGACAGCCAAATGACCGATACGAACGAGATTTTTAAAATTCTAATCTGGAAAAGGAATATTTCCCTAGGAATTTTATCGACAGTATTGAAAAACTTGATTACACAGAAAGAATTGGAGAATTCAAAGATTTCTATTCACAATTTTGGACAGATGAGAGCATATCTGAGAAAGCATTTTCAAATAGGTAAGAAAGGAGGGTTACTATACTACTTTTCAACTACTTTAAAAGAAATCACCATTTTTTGCAAAAATTATTGCGAAAACTCTTAAATATAGCACATTTCCCTACTGAAAACTTTGTGTTTTTTGTTTAAAATTTTAGGCAAAAGATTTCAACTACTTTTACTTTCTAGACATTTTTAAGTAAATTTAGAGCTTTTTAAGTAAATATTTTAGAAAAAAACAAAAATCCTAATTAAAAATTTTTGCTATTTAAATGGAAGTTGAAAATAAAATCTGCACTACTGGAAAATATTCTTTAACAGAACTCTTAGGAAATAAAATAAAACCAACTAACGAACGATTTGGACTATGGCTTTTAAAACGAAAATTTACATAACGATAATCTAATTACAAATATTGGAGATATAAACTATACAGAAAGTGGGCAAAGAATGAGCAAATTTAGAAGAATTACAGAACCTTTTTGCGATAATATTATGATTATTAAAATAACAGATTCTACAGATTTAGAAGGTAAATTGTTAAAGAAAGACGCTTGTGGATCATTTAATAGTTACTTAAGAAGCAAATTTTTCTAGATTTCCATTAGCAAAACATGGTGTAAAAGCGAAATTGCCACAATTTTTAGATTCTAATACAATAACAATAAAAGGAGTTAAACAAATTATACATAAAGATTTAAAAACCATAACAAATAAATATAAAAAACCAGTTGCAATACCTTATAAAATTGAGTTAGCAGATGTAAAATTATTAACACTCTTGGAAGAATTACCAGAAATACTAGAACAATTAGCTATAGAACACTATTATTTGCTAGACTTAGACATAACACAAGATTTTGCTGGTATCTGTAATAAACAAGAAATGACCGATTATTTAATAGAAAACTATAATTTTTGTAAACAAGGAGAAATTAAAAATAACTCTAAAATTATTGTAGATAACGACAAAACTGTTGGAAAAGATTGTTTAACTTGGTTAAGTTCTAATTCTAGAGTAAAAATATATAATAAATTTATCTGCCAAATAACGAGTCCAGGAATTAATAAACAATTAGGTAACCATATAGTAAATTTTGCAAATTGTCCCGACAAAAGATTAAAAGAAACATTCTCTTGTGAGTTAGCAAAAAATAATGGAATTACGAGATTAGAAGCAACTATTTACAATTATGTAAACGAAAATGTCCAAACTGATAAAGAATTTGATCCGCTAGATGATTGTATAAGCTTATTAAAACAAAGTAGAAGATATTTTAAGAATGCTCCATTTTATTCTGTATCTTTTATCGAAAATGTGGACAAAATTTAACGAAGGCATTAAAAAACAGTTGCTGTATAGTTTTTAACGATATTTTACAATATGTTTATTGGGGAAATAAAAATACGAAAAAATTAACAGGATTACCAGATCAAATTACCAACAGATAAAGAAGAAAGAAGCAAGTTGATTACATACGTAATATCTGCATTTAGCCTTAATCTTTTACCAGTTAACTTAATCTATGTAAAAGAAGACAAAGATGACAAAAATTTGGTAAAGATTAAACATAAATGCTATTTAAAGAAGGCAAAACATACTTTTCTAAGTCTAATACATTATTTTCGACGATTCCAAAAGAGATCGATTTAGAAGAATTAGGACTAATAAACACCAAAAATGTTGTTCCACACATCTGTCGAAAGAGATTTAATATTACAAACAAATTATTTCCAAATACATTTAAGAAAATTGATCCAATAAATTTCTATATTTTTAAAAAGTATTAAAAAAAGAGAACAAGAATTGGAGGAAATAAATATGGAAACTAGGAAAAGAAACTATCTAGAAAACTTAAAAGAAGAACAGAAAAATATAAAGATAGTTTGGAAAAAGATAAACAAATTAGAGAAATCGAAAACGAGTTAGTTGATCAATTTTTCGAAACAATGGAAGGATTTAAGTACTAAAGGACACTATAAAATCTCTGCATTTGTAGTTAATAGAAAGACTAGATTTAGCTATGTTGGAGTTTAAGCAGAAAAAGACGGTAAAAAAGCTGTATATTTTGTTAAAGGACTTTTTAAAAATAAGTTTATCGAATTTGTACAACAACAAGGAAAATTTAAAGGAAGAAGGATTTATTTTAATTCCATACAACGATCTAAATATAATTTTACTATCCAATCGATAAACCAATTATGGAAATAAAAACAGACGGTTTAACTTCTTTTAATGGCAATACTTTTCCTAAAATTATAACACTAAACGCTTTAGATCTTTTTACAAATAAGGAAGATATTATTTACAAAGAAGAAGATAGAAATCAAGTACAAAATCTAAGAATGAATAACATTCTTGGAACCATAAAAGTAAAGGATTGTAAAAGATTAGAAGATTTACAAGAAGGATTAGAATTAAAAATAACTGCTTTATCTACAATAGTTTATAGAAAAACTGAAAGATATATCTTAAAATTCGAAAATGTAGAAGATTGTTATATTTCTAATTATTGGTTAGAAAAAGAAATAAAAGATAGAAAAATTGATCTAAATTACAAGTTAAAAATAAAGTTAGACAAGATCAAAACAACTCCTAATAAAAATAAAGAAAGATTCGTATTTATTGGATAAATGTATTAAAATTAAAAAAAATGTTAAAAAGAATAGAAAGACGTGTTTAGAATTTTAAATGTTGTCTTAATCCACTACCATACTTAGAAACTTCTAAATCTGTATTTTATAGAGTCTTCCTCCACAAAAATTTTGTAAATCGTTAGAATCTACATCAATTGTGCTGTTAACAACTTTTTTAATAATCTCTAATATTTTATCTTCGTCTTCTGTATCTAATGTAAAAGAATCTGATTCTGTATTGTTTAAAATATTTACAGAGCTTTTACTATTTTTAAACTGTATTTCCTACGAGTTCTGGCTTATATTTTTTCATCTAGAAGATTGTATAAACTTGCTCTTAAATTCTTAAAATCTGTCTCGGCATTTTGTATTAATTCTAAAATTTTATTATTTCTTTCTTCTTCGATTTTATCTTTTTCGCTTTGTAATAATGTTAGTGCTCTCTCCATTTATTAAGAAAAAAATTTGGAACGTGGAACGCGGAACGTGGAACGTGAACGTAGAACGTGAACGTAGAACGTGAACGTGGAACGTAGAACGTGGAACGTGGAACGAAGAACGTGGAAGCGGAACGTGGAACGTAGAACGTAACATGAACGTAAATTTTGTGTTTTACGTTTAATTTAACGTGATTTTACATGTAAAGGTTTAGGTTCCACGTCCTACGTTCCACGTTCCGCGTTCCACGTTCTACGTTCCACGTTCCACGTTCTACGTTCCACGTTCACGTTCTACGTTTCACGTTCACGTTCTACGTTCACGTTCCACGTTCCGCGTTCCACGTTCCAAATTTTTTTCTTAATAAATGGATAGAGCACTAACATTATTTACAAAGCGAAAAAGATAAAATCGAAGAAGAAAGAAATAATAAAATTTTAGAATTAATACAAAATGCGAGACAGATTTTAAGAATTTAAGAGCAAGTTTATAACAATCTTCTAGATGAAAAATATAAGCCAGAACTCGTAGAAATACAGTTTAAAAATAGTAAAAGCTCTGTTAAATATTTTAAACAATACAGAATCAGTTTCTTTTACATTAGATACAGAAGACGAAGATAAAATATTAGAGATTATTAAAAAAGTTGTTAACAGCACAATTGATGTAGATTCTAACGATTTACAAAATTTTTGTGGAGGAAGACTCTATAAATACAGATTTAGAAGTTCTAAGTATGGTAGTGGATTAAGACAACATTTAAAATTCTAAACACGTCTTTCTATTCTTTTAACATTTTTTTTAATTTTAATACATTTATCCAATAAATACGAATCTTTCTTTATTTTTATTAGGAGTTGTTTTGATCTTGTCTAACTTTATTTTTAACTTGTAATTTAGATCAATTTTTCTATCTTTTATTTCTTTTTCTAACCAATAATTAGAAATATAACAATCTTCTACATTTTCGAATTTTAAGACATATCTTTCAGTTTTTCTATAAACTATTGTAGATAAAGCAGTTTATTTTTTAATTCTAATCCTTCTTGTAAATCTTCTAATCTTTTACAATCCTTTTACTTTTATGGTTCCAAGAATGTTATTCATTCTTAGATTTTGTACTTGATTTCTATCTTCTTCTTTGTAAATAATATCTTCCTTATTTGTAAAAAGATCTAAAGCGTTTAGTGTTATAATTTTAGGAAAAGTATTGCCATTAAAAGAAGTTAAACCGTCTGTTTTTATTTCCATAATTGGTTTATCGATTGGATAGTAAATTATATTTAGATCGTTGTATGGAATTAAAAATAAATCCTTCTTCCTTTAAATTTTCCTTGTTGTTGTACAATTCGATAAACTTATTTTTAAAAAGTCCTTTAACAAAATATACAGCTTTTTTTACCGTCTTTTTCTGCTAAAACTCCAACATAGCTAAATCTAGTCTTTTCTATTAACTACAAATGCAGAGATTTTATAGTGTCCTTTAGTACTTAAATCCTTCCATTGTTTCGAAAATTGTTCAACTAATTCGTTTTCGATTTCTCTAATTTGTTTATCTTTTTCCAAAACTATCTTTATATTTTTCCTGTTCTTCTTTTAAGTTTTCTAGATAGTTTCTTTTCCTAGTTTCCATAATTATTTCCTCCAATTCTTGTTCTCTTTTTTTAATACTTTTTTAAAAATATAGAATTTATTGGAATCAATTATCTTAAATGTAATTTGGAAATTAATTTGTTTTGTAATATTAAATCTCTTTCGACAGATGTGTGGAACAACATTTTTTGGTGTTTATATAGTCCTAATTCTTCTAAATCGATCTCTTTTGGAATCGTCGAAAATAATGTATTAGACTTAGAAAAGTATGTTTTTGCCTTCTTTTAAATAGCATTTATGTTTAATCTTTACCAAATTTTTTGTCATCTTTGTCTTCTTTTACATAGATTAAGTTAACTGGTAAAAGATTAAGGCTAAATGCAGATATTACGTATGTAATCAACTTGCTTCTTTCTTCTTTATCTGTTGGTAATTTGATCTGTAATCCTGTTAATTTTTTCGTATTTTTATTTCCCCAATAAACATATTGTAAAATATCGTTAAAAACTATACAGCAACTGTTTTTTAATGCCTTCGTTAATTTTGTCCACATTTTCGATAAAGATACAGAATAAAATGGAGCATTCTTAAAATATCTTCTACTTTGTTTTTAATAAGCTTATACAATCATCTAGCGGATCAAATTCTTTATCAGTTTGGACATTTTTCGTTTACATAATTGTAAATAGTTGCTTCTAATCTCGTAATTCCATTATTTTTTGCTAACTCACAAGAGAATGTTTCTTTTAAATCTATTGTCGGGACAATTTTGCAAAATTTACTATATGGTTTTACCTAATTGTTTATTAATTCCTGGACTCGTTATTTGGCAGATAAATTTATTATATATATTTTTACTCTAGAATTAGAACTTAACCAAGTGTTAAACAATCTTTTCCCAACAGTTTTTGTCGTTATCTCGTACAATAATTTTTAGAGTTTATTTTTAATTTTCTCCTTGTTTACAAAAATTATAGTTTTTCTATTAAATAATCGGTCATTTCTTGTTTATTACAGATACCAGCACAAATCTTGTGTTATGTCTAAGTCTAGCAAATAATAGTGTTCTATAGCTAATTGTTCTAGTATTTCTGGTAATTCTTCCAAGAGTGTTAATAATTTTACATCTGCTAACTCAATTTTATAAGGTATTGCAACTGGTTTTTTTATATTTATTTGTTATGGTTTTTAAATCTTTATGTATAATTTGTTTAACTCCTTTTATTGTTGATTGTATTAGAATCTAAAAATTGTGGCAATTTCCGCTTTTTACACCATGTTTTTTGCTAATGGAAATCTAGAAAATTTGCTTCTTAAGTAACTATTAAATGATCCACAAGCGTCTTTCTTTAACAATTTACCTTCTAAATCTGTAGAATCTGTTATTTTAACAATCATAATATTATCGCAAAAAGGTTCTGTAATTCTTCTAAATTTGCTCATTCTTTGCCCACTTTTCTGTATAGTTTATATCTCCAATATTTGTAATTAGATTATCGTTATGTAAATTTTCGTTTAAAAGCCATAGTCCAAATCGTTCGTTAGTTGGTTTTATTTTATTTCCTAAGAGTTCTGTTAAAGAAATATTTTCCAGTAGTGCAGATTTTATTTTCAACTTCCATTTAAATAGCAAAAATTTTTAATTAGGATTTTTGTTTTTTTCTAAAATATTTACTTAAAAAGCTCTAAATTTACTTAAAAATGTCTAGAAAGTAAAAGTAGTTGAAATCTTTTGCCTAAAATTTTAAACAAAAAACACAAAGGTTTTTCAGGGGAAATGTGCTATATTTAAGAGTTTTCGCAATAATTTTTGCAAAAAATGTGATTTCTTTTAAAGTAGTTGAAAAGTAGTATAGTAACCCTCCTTTCTTACCTATTTGATTTTATCAACAATTTACCTTTTGAATTACACGTGCCAACTTATCAGTATCTGGGGCCCGGCACAAAACTCGAAAAAAGACTAAAAAGAGGAGATCCTGGTATAAATAAATTAGATCAAGCTGCTATGGAAACACGATATTTTTTTTTATGCAAAACATAGAGACACAAATTCCAGACATATCGCAGATAAAGTTTTGCAAGATAAGGCAATGGATAGATTATTTATCAAAAGATGCTAGTTTAGGTGAAAGATTTGTTGCGCTTCCAACAGCTGGAGCAATGTTTTTGAAGAGAAAACTAGGAATGGGAATCGAAGAGAACTTGAAATTTTAACTATATAAATGGAGGTGAACGTAAACTTCAGCAAAAAATCAGAAAGAAAAAATAAAAATCCGCTTTTAAGAAGAAAATACCCGTTAGTATTCAATTTAAAATAGATCAACTAAAAAATGGCGAAGATAAGATATTTTTAACAAATAGACAATACAATAAACTCGAAAAACATAAGAAAAACAATAAAGGAACCAGAATAGAATTTTCTTATAATCAGTTGAAAGAACTCCAAAAATGGTGGACTTTTGAAAGATTTATTAGATTTTTGGAGAAAATATTTCCAGTTTGTTAAAAATGTTGTTCCTTATGTTCGTAAAGCTGCTCCAATCGTTAAAAAGGATGTGATTCCTATTGTTCGAAACATTTTAAATTGGTTAGATAAAGAGTTGGAAGATGTTTACAGGATCTGGATTAGATGAAAAAACTTTGAATTACGTGAAATCAAACATTGAAAAAAAAAAATTTAAACCTTTAACATTCGGGAATTGGAAGAAATCTGCAAAAATATTAAACATTTTAGAGGAATCTTCATGAGAGATACATTACCTGAAAAAGTTAAGAAATTTGAATGTGGAATTGTGAATTTAGACTCGATTATGGGAAGTGGAACGCATTGGATTTGTTATTATAAAAATGATAAGAATGCATGTTAATTTTGATTCGTATGGAAGAATTGAGGACAAACCACCTATAGAATTGATTAAATATTTGAAAAAAATCAAGCGTCTACTACAATGATTCTCAGATTCAAGACTATAAAGATCCCCCCAATTTGTGGTCATTTATGTGTTTTTGTTTTTGAATGAACTGAGTACTGGTAAAGATTTTAAAGAAGTTGTTAACAAATTATTACTTAATAAAATATGGATTCACAAAATATTTTTGACGTATTTGGAACACAAATTATTCAAAATGTAGATAATAGTTTGAATTTTGATAGTTTGAGAAATGAGTTTGATAACAAGTTAGAAAATTTATTACAAAACCTTCCAGATTCAGATATGTTTGCTGTCGAGATTGAAGATTTTAAAGCAGAATATGATAACAAACTTGCAAATTTCATGAGTTTCAAATGAAGTTGCTGATAAAATAAAAACATTGGAAAAAGAATTTGAAGATGGTGCAAAAAAAATATTTACCAATTTAATGTCTCATATCGATAAAGCTGATAAAATTACTGAAGCGATCAAAGTTGAAAAGAATTATGTTAGTTTAGCTAATAAAAAAAGAATTGTCGGTGTTCGACCTGGTATTGACAAACATGATGTTGTTGTTAAAGAACAAATTTTAAAACCTCTAAAATTATCAGAAAAACATCGATATTGTTGATTTACATGATCCGAATGTTAAAAATGCCTTATGATTTTAAAGGAAAAAGAATTAGCGGTGTTAGTAAAGGAATTAATCCATTTGATGTTGTTGTAATGATTCAATTAGAAGATCCTATTAAAATGTTTAATGAACTAAAACAAAATTATGAGAATCATAAACAGCATGTTAAAGATTTTACAACAGAAGTCTATGAAAAACTTGATGAAAGAAGTAAAAGATCAGTAGACGATGTTGGTGAATTACTTGATAAAGTAAATAAACTAGAAGAAAACTTTAATACATATAAAAATGATGTTAATGTATTAGTTTGGTGAAGTAATTAAACAAAATTCTGGAAGATTTTGATACACATTTCAATGAGAAAGTAAACTTTTTTGAAAATTTTGGTACACGTTTCAATGAGAAAGTAACACATAATAATGAAATTACTTAAAAGAATAGATGATCGATACTCTTTATATCTCGATAAAGTAAATAAACTAGAAGAAAACTTTAAATAAATTTAAAGAAGATGTTAATAAAACTTTTGAAAATATTGATAACAGATTTAATGGATTAGGCGGCTATGATGACTAATTTTTCCTTATATAAATGGCGCTCATATATTGTGTGAGAATTGTAAAGAGAAAAACTGCCAAACAAATGATATAAAATTACTATGCAAACATCAATGGAGTTAAGAGAATATCTGGAAAATGTGCTGAATGTTAAACACTAAAAAGAGCAATTTTATAAAAACTTGATTTTGAAATTTTTTCTTAATAAATAGAGATGGCGGGACATTTACAGTGCTTTCGATCTTTTTATCATGCCAACACGAAAAGAGATTTGAAAAAAGAACATTGGGATGACATTTCTCAAAAATATGAATTATCCGAAGATATGATGAGATTATACGTAAACAAATTGAATTGGTATAACATTGCTAAATATCAAACTTTATCATCAGAGTTCATTCAAGAAAATATACATTATCAATTAAAAGATCATATGTCTGTTCTTTGTCTCTATCAACACTTGAGTATAAAGTTTTTGGATGAAAATAAAGATACAGTTGATTGGAACAATATTTATAGATAGCGGTTTACTATCCTGTGCAGATTTTATTGAAATATGTGACCGAGATCGCAAAATTTAAGGAAGAGAATCCTGAATATGACGAAGTAGATCATTAAAAATGACTCTAATCTTTTTAATTATTTTACTAAAATTTATATCTTTTCTTATAAAAACGTACATTAGATCGATGAAAAAATGATACACGATGTTTAAAATTTCTAAATTTTCTCTTATTAAATGGCGGACTACAGAAAATATGCTAGTGATATTGAAAGGGCGGAGTTTAAAAAATTTCTATCCAATTAGTAAACAACATTTGAATGAACCGAATAAAAAGAACTGAGTTTTAAATATTGATTTTGGGAGATAAACTTTTTTTGCTCGTCTAACTTCCAGTTTTATATTTCTGGAACTTTAACAAAAACAAGATGGTCAAGCATATCTTGGAACTGATAATGTTAGATTACTCGATAATTTTATAACCGTTTTTATTTTCTAAGATTGAAGTAAGAAAACACAATAAATTGATAGAAGAAGTCGAAAACTGTGGCCAATTAAGCACAATTAAAGGAACTATTTCGTATTCAAAAAGTGCTGTTATTTCTCAAACTTCTAATGGCTTTGAATCAGATTTTAAATTTGGTGTTTTTGAAGCAGCTGGAAATTTAATCTCATTTTGGATTAGGATTTTTTGAAAATGTTTACTATTCCGATCTATAAAGGAGGATTTTATCTAAGTTTTATAAGAAGCAGAAGACGAATGATGTGATTCTGAAGACTGCAACTGGAAATGTTATGCCTATTGATGGAAAAATAACAATTACAGATTTTTTTTATTAGAGTTCCAATGATTGATTATAAAATCACGAGTAAAATAAGGTTGATTGAATGAAATTACAAAAAGTCAAAACATTATGTTTAATTTTCTAGATTGGCAATGTATTGAACAAAAAGGTATTTCCGGAACAACTTATTCGTTCGATATTACAAATATTTATAGAAATATCTTCAATCCCAAGTTCGTTATCATAGGTTTTCAAACAGATAGACAGAATAATCAAGAAAAAAATCCTTCAAAGTTTTGATAGTTTGGATGTAAAAAATATCAGAGTAAAATTGAACGGTTCTTATTATCCAGATGAATTACAAAACTTAAACATTTCAGGAGGTCTTTTCAGAATCATGTATCAGATGTATCAAGATTTTAAGAAAGTTTACTGTAATAATAAGGAAATGTATTACAATCCTAAAGAATTTTTAGCGAATAGACCTATTTATGTCATTGATACAACAAAGAGTATGACAAATATTTCTGGTTCAAAAACGATATAATTTATCAACATGGATTTTCAAAAAGCTGTTACAAACGCGATTTGTTATGTGGTTGTGGTTTCTGAGAAATTTTTAGCCTATGATGTGATTAAGAACGATATTAGAGAAATTCAGTAGTTAATGATGTTCATATTATTCTCTTTCATTCCCTCTAATACTTCAAAAAATATACTCTTTCGCCACTGAAAAATCTCGATTTCTTCCGTAATAATCTTTGTAATCATAGACAAAATATCCTAAATAGTTGTACAATAGAATGAAATTATTTCTATTTATCTCTGTTGTAGAAATGTAAACATAAACATTTGTGCTGAAAAATTTATATCTCGGTAGACTTAGTTTCCATAATCTCCATTTATAAAAAAATCTTTTTTTGTTTAAATGGAAGAGTATAATGCCAACTGTTACAAGTGTTATAATAGAGGAGAAATTATTGATAAAAAATATTTAGTTTGTAGAGATTGTAATTTAATTTTGTATGAAAGACCTAAACCTAAGAAATTTCGAAATAAACTAAACACATTTGAATAATCTGCTTATGAAATTACAATACGGAGGTGAGAAACAAACAAAATTTGTTACAGAATTTAGAAAACAGAATAAAAATTTTTACATTATCTCTTGGAACCGTTGAAAAAATTATTTTCCTTTTCAAAGAATACATTAGGTTTGTAGGTATCGATACACACGTTTATTATGAAAAGATTTTACCTATAATCTTTCACTATTTGGATATTGAATTTGGATTACGATTTTAAGCCTGAAATCTTTGATGATTTTATAGTACATTTGGAGAAATTAAACGAAGAACCTCGTGAAAAGAATGGCGGTTTTATTCACATTCTCCCCGACTTCTCGAGTGATTGTTAGCAAATTTCATTTTTTCCGTCTTTAAATTTTTTCTATTTAAATGGAGTTCTTGAAGGAGTTTAAATGATATTGGAGAATGTAAGTTTAAAGAGTATAAGAAGTTAAATGAATTGGAAGAAAGGAAGAAACATAGAATCTTGAATTTGGAGAAAATGAAAGATAAATTCGGGTTTACAATAATTGCCGAGTTGGAAGATTGTAAAGTACACTTGTCCGAACAGATTTTTGACTGTTTTGGATGAAAAAAATATTAAAGAATTAAACAAAAATGAAAAATTACACTTGATTGTTACTGGAAAGAAGACTATAAAAGATAAAGAAATTATAACAATTAACTTTGTAGAATAGTCTTAACTCTAAAACTTGCAGTCCCTCCCCACGTCATAGTACTGTTTTGATAACCATAGTTGGTGTCTTTCTTCATAGGAATCAACATGGAAATATTATCTACAGTAATACCTTTTGTTTCACACAAAATGTGGCTATATTCTATAAGAAAAATTCTATAATGCTCTTTAATGAATTGTGTTGATAAATCTTGATACTCACAAAAATTCCTAAGAAATTCATCAATTAAGTTCTTGATTATCTTGAAAGAACGTATAATATGTGGAAAAATGTCATAAAAAACGATGAAAACTCTCTGTTTGTTTATTTTTTACTTTCTTTTCAATATCTTTCGTAATTATATTAAATATGTAATCCCTTACTTTTTTAGTTTTTTGCCGATAGTAAAACACTCCATTAGACGTTTTTTCTGCAAAAGACTTTACAAGTTCTTTGAATTCTGTATCATTTAAGGAAAGTATCAACTGTTCTTTAAAATGTTTTGGTAATTCGTTGAACTCGTTAAAATTGTCTTTCTTTGTAAGTTTTTGAAATGCTAGAAACTGAAGAGAGCTTGGTGAGTTCATGTTGTTTATTTAGTAGAAAAGTTTTTTATTAAAGTACAGTATGTTATTTAAGTAAAAATGTTTTAAATTGATTAAATTTTATTAAGATAAATCCTTTATTCGTAGCAGATTTGACAACATTTTAACAAAGCACAGTTTAAGAAAGTAGAAGCTCAGATTCGGTTAATTTTTTCATTCCACAGAGTAGATAGTAAATGTACCGATCGCTTTTGGAGACGAACGACTGTAGATTCGGTTAATTTTTTCATTGAGATTTGCTGTGTTTAATTTCTCAGCTTCCTTTATGGTACATTGAACAGTATTTTACATTGCTTTTCGGTCGGCTCCGAAAGTGCGCCAGGAACCCCATATTACTATCTACTCATATATATATATATATATATATATATATATATATATATATATATATATATATATATAATATATTCAATAAACTTGTATAATAATACATTTCTAATCGTAATCTAATCTAAACCTTTCGTTATTATTTGTTGTTGTTTTATTGTGAGCTAAGGAAATATCATACACCATGTTTTATTATATTTAGTGTTTTTTTATTAATGATGAATACACAACTCACCATAACAATCTTTTTTATTTATAGTATAGTAAACCAACTATCTTAAATAATTTTAATAAGTTCATTAAAATTAAAATCAATGTTGTATAATTAGTTAGTGGAATGTATACCTAAATTAACAATAAAATTTTGGGAGTAATGTAGCAATTTGTAAGATTAATTTGTATAAGCTACTCTCTTATGAGCTATACTGAGCTCGTATAATCTACAATTGTGCGCATAAGTTATGAAAATGGAAAACGTGCGCGCGCATAGCCACTGACGGTGGTAACATAAGCCATAAACACTACATAATCCAAGGTGTACAATGGAGGTTTTTAACCTATCGTGTTTTTTCTTAACAGAAGATTATTAAAATCTTATTGTGAGTCCATCTCTATGTCTGTTTGTGCAATAAACTCCAGGGAGAGAGATCCTAGAGGCTTGAAACTTGATACACGGGTTCCTCTTGGCCCAAGTAACAAATCTATTTATGTTGTATTAAAAGGTCAAAGGGTATTTTAGTCTGTGCGTCTGATAGAAATAACATAGAGGCACGACACTTGGTATATGGGTTCCACTTGGTCAAGGAACACATCTACAAATTTATTGATTTTAGAGTACAAGTTCAAAGAACAAACTGTCCGTATATCAGTGCCAAAATTCTTGTAAGAAAGGTGCTAAAGACTAAAAATTGTACAGAGGTTCCTCATGGTGCAGAGAAGAACTCTACTGAATTTGGGATCAAAAGATCAATGGATGTGTCTTTTGGGTTTCTTAGTTTACTCCGTTTAATCGGTTTCTAACTTCACTAAATGTTAAAGCATCAAAATACAACATTAAGACTGATGTTTGTGTGGTGACAGGCTTACGGTTGGTACCAATGGGAGAGACCGTCTCACTGCCAAGGCGAATTCTACTGGATACACTGTGAGCCCCGGGCAGATCCCTTACAATGCCGTGCACGCAGGAAGAGACAAGGACGGCGGCCCATTGGTACGCTGGCAGAGCCTACTACGAGGGTGACCTGCTACCAGCTAAGAATAGCTCCGTCACACCACAAGGCCTACGTACCGTACGGAGGCCGTGAACACACCGTGCACGAGTTTTGAGGTAATCATACTACTACGATAACTTTGATTTCATTGATTAAGGATATTATTATTAGCATTTGTTTATCTTAACTGTATGCCCATAACAATGTAAAACCTCCTGCACTTTTTCAACCACATTCTTAGTCGTATAATATAAGCAGATGTCCCATTGGAAATATACAGAATATCTCACACGCATCCACGTGCTTTTTACATTTTTCAATTTTTTTTAGTGTTTTTTTCGGGAAAATGTCAACTATTTTTGTTCTTAATCGTTTAAGTACTATAAACGTACATTCCAAAAACAAAATAAAGAAATCATTTGGTATTTATTAATTATATCTTTAAAACGAAACAATAAAATGGGAGATAACGTTTCTATGAAACATAATGCTTTAAAAAACATGAGTTTTAAAATTCTCCCCTGTGGGGGAAACTCAAGGTCGTTTTACTTTAGCCGCTTATAGTAAGTGGAGATTCGTGTACACTATGAAATATAGCAAAAACAGCTATAAATCAATGCCATATTACATTTGTTACATATAGAAAAATATACGATATTTTTTTTTTTTTTTTTTTTTCAAAATAATAATGGCATACAGGGTTAGGCTGATGTTTCATACTTAGGCGTAGACAGCAACTTGGGTGGATGGGATTCATGTTTGGACTGAGGTTTGATATTGAGCCGTACATAGCAACTTGGATGGATAGCATACAGGGTTGGGCTGAGGTTTGATACTGAGGCGTAGATAGCAACTTGGGTAGATGGCATATATGGTTGGGCTGAGGTTTGATACTGAGGCGTAGATAGCAACTTGGGTAATGGCATATATGGTTGGGCTGAGGTTTAATACTGAGGCGTAGATAGCAACTTGGGTGGATGGCATACAGGGTTGGGCTGAGGTTTCATACTTATGCGTAGACAGCAACTTGGGGGGATGGGGTTCATGTTTTGGGCTGAGGTTTGATATTGAGGCGTGGATAGCAACTTGGATGGATGGCATACAGGGTTGGGCTGAGGTTTGATACTGAGGCGTAGATAGCAACTTGGGTAGATGGCATATATGGATGGGCTGAGGTTTGATACTGAGGCGTCAATAACAACTTGGGTGGATGGCATGCATGGTTGGGATGAGGGTTGATAGAGTGTGGTGACAGGCGAACCACACCGCTCAGAGTTAGCCGACCCTCTGGTTTACCATCAACCCTAACTTGAGCTCAATGCATTCCCGTACTAACCTTTAGTTTGCTTATTTTTGACTATTTAATCTACTTTTATTTTGAATAATTAATAATTAACCTTAGTACATTTTTAACTATCATTGATTTACTCTTCCTAAATTCATGATGCATTGCGTATGTTTTAAGTTCGCTAGGAGGTCAATTTTTAAATTATAATCTTAATTTGTGTGTTTTTTTCTTATTTTCTTAATATCCCCTTAGTTTAAACATGCAACCTGCGGTAAATTTCGGAGAACCCTGCTGCTATTTAAATTTTGGACATTGTATAAATTCAGGTTGATCATAATTAAACAACTGGGTTCATTTTTTTTTAATTTCTTGAAAATATTATCCAGAAGTTGGTAACTCGTGGGTGTTGAAACAGTTTATAGTTTTTTTTTTAAATACAACTGACAATTGGTAGTGTACCTTGGCACTAAATGGCCACCTTATATAATTACTAACGAATAAAAATATCGGAATAATGGGAACATAGAAAGAGTCAAACATTGTGTAAGTACAGAGAAAACATCCTGTGGGGTAGTAAGTCTACACTTTATTACTCTCTGAGGTCCAGGTGAAATTCATACTATAAACTAGATATGCTTGTGGTCCACCTCTGTGGACCACAAGCATATCTAGGAGTTACACAAGCAAGGAGTTACAAATGTTGTTATGTAACTCTTTACATAACAACATTTGTCAACTTTATCACTCTATGTTTTTAATGACAATACTTGACAACTCAAGCACACTTTGTTAACTCCCTGGGGCTTAGGCCCCGCAATAATTGACTCGCTAATGTAGATTAGATTTGACGGAATATACAGTAATGTCACCGTCTGGTTTATATCACAATACTACAACCTTCAGTATATTTATGTATGAATGACAGGACAACTCTAGCCCATCTTGTTA
>NW_025785128.1:0-22865 GCF_021130785.1 Homalodisca vitripennis | reverse complement strand
CTTCTTTGTTAAGGTGAATCATTAAAAATTAGTGTAGTGTTTAGTTAAATACAATGTTGGCTATGCCTTTACTAAATACTACTTAATTTAAACATTCCTAAAAAACTTAATTGTATTTTTATTTTAATGTAATGAAATTGTATAAAAGCCAATCTAGTGCACATTATCTTTTTTTACTGTATTCAATTTTCTCTGAAACTTTGTTCAGGTTTTTTTATTTAATAAAATCTTTACTTAAAAACTTTGGTTATTGCAAAAAGTGTTATTAATTTTCCATCAAATAATTGATGTTATTTTTATAATGATTTGGTTAATTAACAGTAATTTTCATTATAAATGAAAATTTATTTTGTAAAGAAAAAAAAATCAACACTTTTGAGAGCCCTTACTACGAGGGCTATCAGGAAAGTAGATTATTTCACTCTGTTAGCCGCTAGGGGTGGGACTATTGGCGGCCATTTTGAGGTCAGGACGTCTTCTTCATTCACAAACAACCGTGCTAGTGAGAGGATACTGTCGCTCCTTGTTATCTTTATTAATAGCAGTTTAAAAAGTGTACAAAATTGAAAACCCAGCGTTGTTGTGAAATGCAGTCTGTAATACGGTTTATGTTGGTTAAGCACAATAAACCAATTGAGATTTATCACCAACTCTGTGAAGTTTATGGAAACAATGTGATTATAGATAGATGTGAAGTGTGTAAGTGGAGCATTCAGGTTTAAAAATGGCCAAAATAATGTGATTGATGACGAACGAAGTGGACGGCCATGGAATTGTGACCGATGGGAGATGTTTTCACATCTGCCTTACTGTCCAGACTTTGCACCCAGTGACTACCACCTGTTTCCAGCAATGGGAGACCTGGTTTGTGACACAGGGCTTTGTATGGACAACATGGAACTGCGGAGTGTGAGGACTACTTTGTTTGAAGTCTTCTAGTCGTCAAATTTTATTAATGCTGGAATTTCATAAACTAGTTCACCGCTATGATAAGTATCATAAATTTGTATGGTGACTATGTGTGAAAAATAGTATTTTGGTCGTTTGTAACTTTCAAATGCATACAACACAGTATTTTTTTTGTACTTTATTTTGGTTTTATTCAAAACGTAATCTACTCTTTCTGGAAAGTCCTCATGCTTCTGCACACATCTCTACAACAAATTTCTAAAGAATAGCTACAATTAACAATATTACAAAACTATAATTGCAGAATACTATTCTTCTTAAAAATTGTGGAAAACATTTTCGGGGGTAGAATTTAATAAGCGGTCTACACTCATTCGATTGATATTATCGAATGGTTCGATTGTTTTTATCCAAAGGAAATAGATTCAATATTACAAATTATTTAACTTAGCATATGATTTCAACTTATTAGTTATAGTAATTTGGTGTAAACTATAACCATCAAGAAGTTAGAATAATATTTTCTAAACTTTAAAAATTGCTATGAATATGAAGAAAATATGTGAAGATATTTCTCACAAGTGACTTCAACATGTGGATTTGGCTTCTTGGTAACCCACATGGGGAGAATTCTTTCCTCCATTTCACCAAAAGTGGTTACCTCGATGAATATAAAGCTGGGCAAGTTGTAATATTGAAAGGTCTCTTTTGATATCCTAAGTTCTAGGCCATAGTTGGGTTTTGTAATGGTTATTGTTTACGATTTTTAAAATTGTAATGTTACAGAGATTTTTTCCTTGTCTACAGTTTATTTATAACTCTTAATTGTTATATGATTTTTATATACCATACAAGATTCATGGTTTTTTTGGATTAGTATACTACGAATTTGGCTTCGATAATAGAAATTGAAATAACGGAAAAAAAAAAAATAAATTTTTGTATGGTCCGCTTATTTAAAGTATCCCCATATTTTGTATTTGAAGTGGTTTTGAAATTATACAAATACCACTGGTGCCCCCCCCCCCCCGTGGGATGATAGTTTTATCTCGTCATTAAAAAAATGTAATAATTTTACGATTCAACAACAATATATTTTTGATTTTCCAGTAATCTTCCAAGTCTTTATTTAAATCGGTATTAGAAACTTGGGCTTACATTTTTATAAGTTAGCAGAGATACTAGCATAGTTGCTTATTGTGTATAGTTTATTTAACCCTCTTAACTACTATGCACCAGATCTGGAGTTAATCTAAATGGCCAGCATGCAACTCGACGTTATCTTACCTTCGATGTGGATATTGGTGATGTATATCCTTTTTCGTCATGGGGATGGCCATCAACTGTCTGGCCCCGAAATTGTATAAGTTTTTTTTCTTGTTTACCTGTTGCGGCGTACACTTGTATTGTCCTGCAACACATCCATACATCTTTTCCAGTAAATCAAATTAATGTTATCACAAAAATAAATTAAATTATAAAGGTTTTTTTTTGTTTAAACTGGGCTACAGTTATAAAAAGAAGGCCACCACCACAATAGAATCATATTTTTACATTATCTAAACTATGAAAAACAAAAATGTTAGACACGAAATTACGTTATAAAAACTGGGTACGTGGTACGATAAAAGACCCGGTTTTATTATATTGAAAAATTTGGCAATATGAATATTAACTTAATCAATCAACCATGCGATTATAATCAATCAATCCGATACTGATTAATTATTTTGAAAAACAAATAACTCTAAATAATCTATATCAACACGGCTGGTAAAACACTTTTCAAATAATACACGTGAGTGTAATATTTCAAATTTTATATAGAGTAATTTGAATTATTAAAAAATGGCAGTCAATTATAGAAAACATTGTTTTGGAAAGATAATTACAATGTTTTTTCCGTGGCTTCAACATGTTGGACTCGTACTGAAAAAAACCCCATTATGTGGAAATTTGGTGGGAAAGAAACAACTGTAACTGCACGAGAGGAAAAAATCCTGGTCGTCTTCAGTTTTTCCTAATTTTGGGTTCTGTAATAGTTTTGTTTGATCAACTGTAAATAATTAAAATTCATATTTAATTTAAAACATATGATTGTTTATTGGAAGGACATATAGATACTTATTATATCGAATTGATAGTATTAGGATTTGAGATGCGAATAATACATATTCGATGACTTCCTACATTCTTCAATATAAAAAACCCGAGGTTCGCTTATTCGTTACCCTAACCCTAAACAACTATCTATCTTGTGTATCTATAATAAAATGTAAACAAACAAATACAGTTACTTTTTAACTGTTTTAAGGGAAATAACTATTGATTCTATTGGTGGGTGGTGGCCTCCTTATTATTACTGCAGGCACGTTAAAAGCCGCAAATGTTGGTTGGGGTGTTTCTTTTTTTTTTTTAAACGTGGCATGTAACTGCTCAGGGTAACGCCGCAGCGGTACCTTCAACGGCATTTCTGCTGAGCCACGCCGCCAGGGGTTATGCTGGGTGGCCAATCTTTGCCGCTTGCAACAAACATTGCCTCAGTGTCGGCCAACAGATTTGGTGGGAGAAGGTTGTTTGTGGCTGAGCGTGGTAAGGGGCGGAGTCTAATTGTTTTGTTTCGGACCTCATTCGTTTCTGGATATCGCATTGCTCCTTAGTGGCATTTTTTGTTAAACTGTTTGTTACTACGTAGGTGAGACGTATTACAGTAAATTATGTTTTTAAAACTAATTAACAGTTATGATTATTGGTTTGCAACAATGGCGTTGCGCTAGAGGTAGTACCTCACAAATTGAGTGGGATGTATGAGCTTAGTGGCAAGTGAACCCAGACAAATGATAGCGGTCAGTGGCGAGAGCAGAGAGTGAAATGGACTCTGACCTTGAATGATGACTACAAACTCATAGAGTACAACCCCGTCTATGGCCCGTAGCGCTAAAGAAATATTCCATTTGAATAAACAAAATGAAATTCTCGTTCCTCTATCCCAGGTGAAAAACAAACCTATTGAATTGGTACTGTTTTTATTAAAAACTAGATGATGACATTACTGGGGCAGCAATTGTTATCTGAATATAAATCCGACTATGCTCTATGAGTTGTTTTGGTGGGCCAAACACCTGAACCTGCAATCCTGGTATTCATCGTTGGAAAGAGCCTAACTTGTTGATGAACCCAAACCAAGTTCATAAAAAAAAATAACATTGTTAAAATAAAAAAAAATAGGCTCTGTTATTACATACTGGTAACAATTAGACTTAAACCGGCATTTCAATGATTACTGGAAAACAATATTCCATGTTCAATTTTACAGTTTCTGTGAAAACATGAAGCCGTGATCGGTTTTTTACTCATTTTTACGGTGCATCCACTTTGATCATACCCCTGCCAACGTACCGGGCTTGCTTGAAGATCGCTTGCAAAAAGTCTGCATGTTGATTGATCACTTCAATCGAAAAATGAATACCATTTACTACCCAGGGCAGGAATTGTCCTTGGATGAAGCAATGGTACTGTGGCGTGGTAGACTTGTATTTAGGCAATACTGTACATAAAAGGCAAAGCGCCATAAATATGGCATAAAATTGTACTCTCTAACTGAGCCTGGTGGTCTTATTCTGAAATTTACTGTGTACTCTGGATCTCTAGGACCTCTTAGTGGAAAAAGGCCACGCCACAAAAGTTGTGATGCATCTGATGCAAGAGAAGCTGAATGTCGGACACTAGTTGTACATGGACAACTTTTATAATAGAAATATGAGATGTTGCAAAATTTTTTCACATATCATATCCCCTTGTGAATAGTCAAAAGTGCCAGGCTAAAATTGGCAATTTTGCAGTCTCTTAGATTAAAATTTATAATTTTTCATAAAAATTAGAGAATGACCTAAAAGTTGCGCCAAATTACTTGTATAGATATAACTGTATACTATCAACAAAAAATATATAGATGTAGTTTTAAGTAAGTAAATTTAAAATTTTTAAAAACTAATGTTTTAATAGATTACATACAAATTTTATTTTAAATTTTTTTTTTTTGTAAATAACTAAAAAAGGAAAAATAATTTTACCATGGGAAGCTATTTTATTATATTGTACATTTAGAAAGGAACAACTATACAAAATGTTGTGTTATTTCTCTCAAAATAAATTTTTTATGACACATTTTGTATAAATACGCACAATTGTACTTCGCAACATTTTATAAGTGTTAAAGCAACTGACTCTAACATTGCAAGAAACTTAAAAATAAATATTCACATTAAATGAATGTACCAGTAAACAGATGATTGTAGGATCCATAAACAGTTTCAATACAGTTAAAAACACTATTTACCAAGAAATATTTACACAATTTTATATGAAATTTATTTTACAACATTTTCTATTTACAAATATGCTACTTACAATTTCACTCCCGTGAGATCGCAAATTGTCAGTCATTGTAAGCTACTACACACAATAGCTAAGCACGTAATAACTAACACTACTAATATTTATAAAAACAAAATAAAATAATGAAGAAGAATCCAGCATACAATAATACGATTACACTAAAGCATAAAGAATTAACAACAATAGATCGAGTCAGCTGATAATTTTCACATGACAATTACGAAATAAAAAATGCATAGACCTCAAAAATAAAAATGATATTCATATTAAACTATCTACAAATATACCAGGGAATAAAAAAACATAAAACTTTAATCATTTGACGTCGTATTTATTTAAGAAAACAACGAATATCAAGGAGACTATATATTGCCGTCTGGCGCTTTTTGCGTATGTCACCAACGGCAAATATTTTGCCGCCTGGCACTTTTCAGACGCGATCTATGGCAGCAATATATTGCCGCCTGGCCCGGAAAGGGTTAAATAAACAAACTAACATATGACCAAAGGCCAAATACCTGTCAAATGACTTCTAACATTCATTAATGTTAACCCTAGAACTGTTAATCGACATAATTATGTCGGTTAATGCCGCTTTTGTGGTGTTAACCGTCAAAATTTTGTCGATCAAACATTCCCTCGTATAATTACTTTTTATAATATACTCCGGTAACGTATCGATAAAATTCATGCACCATTGGATTCGGGAAGAAAAATGCTAAGGAACAGATGAGTTTTATTCCTCTTTGTATTATGGTTTATGACGTAGCAAGCTTGTTATTTTTGAACGTAAAAGAAAACGCGACGCCGTTTGTTGTTGACCGCCATATTGCCGCTGCCGTTCTGTATCAGTTTTCGTGCCGAGCTGTGGATATTTGTAAGTTTTAATAGTTTTACGCGTTGTTTGTAACGGCTACGTTACAATATAATAAATAGTAAAAAGATAGGTTTTTGTGAAAAATATATTAGCTTTAGACTCTTTGTCTTTACAGGGTCGTTTTACAATGGGTGCGGCGTAGGGCAGCTATGTGTGGTAAAATGAAAATAAAATTTTGATAGAAAACAAATTTTAGATTTATTGAATAAAAACTAATACTAATGAAACATGATTTTGATGAAATGAAATTATGGCTATGCTTAAAATAACATCCTACAACACAAAATCCAATTAGCTTGAAATAATTAATTAGAAAATACCCCTACTCCCTAGCAGTTAAAATTTAAGAGTCCTGATTAGTTAAAAATGTTGATCAAAAAGGTTTAAATACTCTTAAACATATTCACCAAATCCCATGATGGCGACACGGCGGGTCCTCACAGATAATTGAAAAATTTAAATTTGGATCACATTGAAAAAAGACTGATTAATAATTGAAAAATTTTGAAAACTATTTTCACAACGTACTACATCATCAAGAGGTCGAGGAAGAAGACTCTCTCTTTCCCAAACTCCCGCGTCAGTAGCGCAGAGAGGGAAAAGTGATACCCTTCAAAACGGAAATTTTCCGTTTTTTTCTGGTCGAAAAATGATCCGCTTTTACTTCTGCTGACAACCCACTCGAATTTCGGTGCGCAGAAAACGAGTTTGCGTTCCCGCGGGGTCGCTACCCTCCAATGAGAATAATCCTTACGTTAGCCAATCGTGGCACGGCGTTTTTGCCGTGTTTAGTTTTGTTCTTTGATGTTGATGAGAAACTATCGAGTTTTATTAAATATGGCCGCTTTACCATTTGAGATTTATGTTTGAGGTTACAAAACTGTCAGTGACGGGCTATGTCACCATGCACAACTAAGCTTCATAATAAATTGAAAATTTGATTATTACTCAAATATGAGAATGATAACATTAACTAAGCAATTAAATTGTCGGTTTGGATTCCTATTCATTTAGATTTATTATTAATAGAAAAATATTGTTTATTGTATTATATTATTCTCCGAATTTATTATTAATTGTAAAAGTTGATTTAGGTTACAGGCTAGGCCTATACCCGTTACAGATACCCCCCAAATTTTTGTGGTAAAATTTGAAAATTTTCATTACAAAATTTTACTCATTAAAACTTTTACAGTGAATGATTTAAAATAACAAAGATATACATATTAAACAATCCGAACAACAAAACAAATAAATTGAAGAACAAAGAACAAACAACTGTCAATTAAATCTAATATTACAAATTTTTCTTCATGCTTCTTGACGAACAAATTTTTTACTCTAAGTTAAAATTTTGTGAAGTTTCAAGTTTTGCTATTGTCCTACAGGCTAAGTTTATCACAGTTTACTCTCTTAGTTCATAGACTTACAGTCATGGTGAGTTATCACAGCTTCTATACTTATTGGCCCAGCGCTTTATCTGTCTGACTTCATTTAACATCACCTTTGGAAGTTGAATTTGATTAAAAGTTCTTGCCTTTCCATATTTACTTCATTTAACATCACCTTTGGAAGTTGAATTTTATTAAATGTTTCTTGCCTTTCCACATTTACTTCATTTAACATCACCTTTGGAAGTTGAATTTGATTAAAAGTTCTTGCCTTTCCACATTTCTATTTCCTTCTGGGAGAACAGTTTTTATTTCATCACTTGTTTCCAAAGTGAATTGTATTATTGCAGGTGAATTGATCCAAACGTTTTTGACTTTTCTCACATCCAATGCTTTTAAAAAATGTTCCATTTTAAACACTATTCTCATCTTCACTGACAAAAACTTCTTCAAAACTTATGTGTCCTTAGACTTATTTTCAGACATAAAGAAAAGCACACCATGACTTCAAAGTGTCCATACTTGTGGTAGATTCATAAAAAACACACCATGACTTTGTGTCCTAGTCCAGTTGCTTTGGTGATTTAATTTGTTGTGATTTGCCTGTGATATTCGCGCACTCCACTTTCACATCTTACACTAAACATTTCCTAATATTTAAAATTAAAGTTTTTCACAAATAGTACTTACATTATTTATTAAACATTCTTACAACTAAGTCAAAAACAATCAACATAACATAAATATGAACCATTATTTTTTCAAATAAATTATTACTACTATTTGTTTACTAGCTAAAAAAAATTCATTCTCAGCATTTTTCATCTTACAAATTTATTCATAATTAACTAACAATCTCTCCACACAGTTTATAAAATTTGTTTCTCTTTTTTTTTTTAGAAATTATACACCAATAAATGGTAAAAATGCATTTAATTGTTTATCCTTTGTAATAATCTTGCATAATTGAAATATTTTTGTTTTGTTTATTTTAATCGAGGTTATAATAATTATAACCCGTCTATTTTGTAGTTTATTTTTATTTACCCTCCTTGTTACCTATTTGTTGTACTATTTTACTTCAAACGCACTATCTAATAGTTATCAACCTTTTATTAATTAATTACCAATTTTTTAACTAATGAAATTCCTTTGCAACCCCCCAAGTCATAATAATACAATTTTGTCCCTTTGTTTTGAGTTTTATATTTTTTTTTATATATTAGCTGAATTCTTTTCTTCTCACTCATTTATTTTTATTCATTTAATACAATATTCTCCTAACTTTCCCTCATACCATAAAATACCCATTTCGCACAGTAAAATCCCTTTTAAGTGTCATTGCACTTCATTATTATAAGTTGATTAAATGATTATTAAACCAAATATTTACTAGCCTAATATATTTCCTTTTTATTCATCCCCCCTCTGAATTAATTAATTTTAGTACTGACTTTTTGAATTTATTTTATTGGCTCAATTCTATTTCATACATTATCCTGTAACTCCTACTTTTCCATTCCACTTTTAAATTGTTCCCAACCTCTCAATTTCCACTCCTATTCTCTACTATTATTTATCCACTCCATTCACAATATATCCTTCACCTTTAGCCTTTGTTCAGTGTATTTTACACTACCCCTCTATCTATCATTATCATATTAACTATTAAACAGGCCTACTTGACCTACCTCTAACATTTTACTTTAAGAATAATTACTTTTATACCAGTATAACCCCCCCCAGTTTGCTTTATTATTATTATCATCTCGGTATCCCCCATGTTTACTTCATTATTATTAATTATTTTATCCGTACAACAAAATAAACTAACTCATCAGAAAAACAATACATTATTTCAATAATGAATATTTTTAATTAGTCCTTTTTTGTGCTTTTACTTTTCTCTTCTTCTTTCTTTTCTTTAGAATTTTACTGTAGTTTCAATTTAAATAAACTGTGTTTCCTTACTTGAATGTAATTCTCCTATTCAATCCAACCATATTTTAATAATTTTGTTATGAATCTTGCATTTTTAACTATTTACAAACCCAGAAACAATAAACTGTGTGTGATTATGTACCTTGTACTGTAAGTTGACTTCAATCGTCTTAGATGAGTATGTTTTTTTGTGTTAACCACCCAGAAACAATAAACTGTGTGTGATTGCGTACCTTGTACTGTTGTCTTGAAATCATATTTCAAGTATGTTTATTTTGTGTTAACCACCCAGAAACCTAACTGTGTGTGATATGTGGTTTTTTGACATTTATTTGTCCCCATGGCCGTCAAATCGTACAAAATCCAGCCATGCCATTTTATTCTGTTTTGTAAGACTTTTTTATCTGTTCGAAGGGAAAAAGGCTACAAAGGAATAATAAAAATCACGAAACCCATTTTGTTTTAAACCCCCCATTCTTTGTTTGAACTAAACCAAATTTCGATAAAACTTTTTTAATTGTGTTTACATTAAATGTTCCTATCACACCACCATCTTCGTTGACCACAAACATATGCGTTTTCCAATTTTATTTGTGACAACCCTATAACGGGCCCCTCATAAAAGCAGAAAGAACTTCTTAATTTTCTTGTCAAGTTATGTCAGACAGATAATGTGTTTTTTACTAGAACTTCATCTCCTATACTAAATCTAATTGGTTTGACCTTATTATCAAATTTTCTTTTCCTTTTTTCCCCTTTTGAAACTAGTCTATCTTTGACTAATCTTATTTTACCTGGATAATCAGCTAACATTCTTTTCTCTTTGGGAAATTGAACCATATCCTGTAAAAAATTCCTATCTTTCCTACCAAACATTAGTTCAAACGGGATTTCTTCCGTGGTCTCATGCACGGAATGATTTAAAACACTTTTCAATGAAATTTAGTACTAATGGCCATTTAGTATGTTTCTCATGGCAGTATATCCTGCATATTTTAGTAATTTCCTTATTAGCCCCTTTCAACTGGAATTTTGAGGCTGGATGCCAAACAGAACTATGAATAGTTTTAATGTTTAAGTCTCTAAGGGTATTATACCATAAATTACTAGTTGAACTGCGAGCCATGATCGGACAAAACACTACCTATCTCACCTACCTCAGGTAATGTATTCATTGATCAATTTATTTAGTAATACTCGGCTAGTAGCTCTTTTGACCGGATACAACTTCACAAATTTAGAAAACAAAATCCAACACAACAAATATGTATTTTTACACCTCCTCTTCCTACAGGCAATTCTTCTCCTATCAAGTCAACTGAGATTATATCTTTCAATTTTTAGGAATTATTGGTTGTAAAAATCCTATTGATTTAACAGTGGTGTGTTTGGCACATTGACACAATTGACAACATTTTTAAACTGATTCTTTACTGAAAGTTCCATCTTAGGAAAAACACAATATTCCCTTAAGTATTAAATAAATTTTATGTCCCCCCAAATGACCATATTTTCAAATGTGTAAATTGAATTAATTCTGATTGAATTGCTTTTGGTATACAGACTTTAAAACTATCACACAATCATTTAAATCTTTCTTAAAAAGTATTCCATTATGAATAACAAATTGATCTTTTATTTGTTGATCATTACCCTCCAATTTAGTAAAAATAGGCCCAAATTTATCATCACTCCTTTGTTTTTCTTCTATATTTCTGAACATTGGTTTAATCTTCCTATCGCTAACTTCAATTTCAATTTTTATTTTGTAAAACCATTACCGAATTCCTTTCAACTGGATTTTTATAATTTTTCGTCCGTTACTCTTGAAAGAATGTCAGCGGGAATATTTTGCCTTCCGCTGATGTACTCAATAGTGAGATTGTATTCTTGTAATGCCAAACTCCACCTCAAAATTCTACCATGAGATAGTCTACAGGTTTGTAAGGAAAGATAATGCCTTGTGGTCTGAACGAACAATTACTTGAAAATGTCCAATAATATAAGATCGGAAATTTTTTACAAGCAAAGACCACAGCCAATAATTCTTTTTCCTGTTATGCTATAATTTTTCTCTGTTGCTAAAAGAGTCCTACTTTGCAAAACTTATCACTTCATGTTCCCCCTGATCATTTACTTGATAAAGAATGGCTGACACACTGAAGTCTGATGCATCTGTACTTAAATAGAATGCCCTACTCCAATTTGGATGATGTAACATAACTGAGTCTAAAAAATGTTTCTTTTATTTTCTCAAACAGATTTTGTTTTGTCTTATCCCAAAACCATTTACTTTTAGAACTCAAAATGTCACCAAACTGACCCGTCAAATCTGAATAGTTCTTCTGAAATTTTCTGTAATAATTACATAAACCTAAAAACGATTGCAGTTCTTTTAAGTTCTTTGTGGGTTGGAAAAATTTTTTATCTTTTCAACTTTATCCTCATCCATCTTTATCCCATCTTTACTAAGAACAAAACCTAAAAAACTTTACTTCCTGTTTCAAAAAATCTGATTTTTTTAAGTTTAACAGTCACTCCACACTCATGCAGTCCTTTTCAGTACTCTATCGATATGAATCTAAATGTTCCAAAAAAGTTCTGGAACGTAATTAGAATGTCATCAACGTAACAAGTTTACGAAATTGCTAAACTCATGGCCCAAAATTTTATTCATCGCTTTAGTAAAATGAGCCGTGCTCACATTTCAAACCAATGGTAATCGCTTAAATTGCAAATTCTTTCCGTTGAATGTGGAAAGCTAACAAATTTTCTAGATTCTTTATCGAGTTTGATCTGGAAAAAACCCTTGCGTTAAATCTAATGTTGTAAAATATTTAACTCCCATAAATTTTTGAAATATATCATCAGTTGTTTCTGTACTTTGTCTATCCGGAACAATGATACGAATTTAATTTCCTACTGTCTAAGCACAATCTTATACTCAAATCTTTCTTTACTACACAGACTAAGGGATTAGAAAAAGGACTATTTGACTCTTCTATAATATCTTGTTGTTTCAGTCTTTCTAATTCTATCCTCTACAGATTTTCTTTTACTAAACTGGAACCGGATAAGACTTGCCAATATATGGGACTTCACTTTTAACATTCAGCTTTGCTGTGTATCCTTTGACACACCCTGGTTGATCCGAAAAAACTTCTTTATTTTCAAAGAGTACTACTCTTAATAATTCTAGTTCCTCATCCTTAATACTCACATTATCTGCCTCTAATTCACTTATTCTGTCTACTAACCTTTGTTCAATTGCTTCTGATTCGGATTCATATTTGATCTTAGTAATTTTTTTGTTTCTAGGCCTATTTGATTTGATTCGTGTTCAAAAAATGGATTTAAACTCGATAAAGTATTGTCTATTTCATTTTCATCTTTATACAAGTTAATTCTGTTAACATGTATTATTCTTAACCCCCCCACAAATTCTTCACAATTTCTATACACTAATTTAGTCTCTAGATATTTCCCGTCATGTCTATAGCATAAAGTATTGGTATCAAAGTTTAGTACAGCCTTATGATTGCTGAAAAAAGTCCACAACCAAGTATCAACTCAATTTTTAGTCCTTGAACAATTAAAAATGTTATTGGGACAACTTGTTTCACCAATATTTACCTCTAGTCTTATTTGAACATTTATTCTTTTGGACCTGACTCCTGTAACACCTACAATTGACAGATTACTAACAGGTAGTTCTGGAATGTTGTACCCCACTTGATTTTTTATTTTCTTATAGAATTCATCTGACATTATACATGCTTGACTACCTGAATCTACTAAACACTTGTATTTTACCCCTCCAATACCAATATCAATTTCTGGTAAAGACTGAACCCTATCACGCATTACTCCATCATTGTAGTTGCTTTCATCTAAAAAAATCATCCGCCATATTTTGATCCATAATGATTTGATTCTGGTTACTTTGCACAACCCCTTTCAAACTCTTCATTAGTTTGATTGAAAAACTCATCAATGCTTTCTTTTAAAAGTTTTCAACCCATCAATATTCAGATTGAACCAAATCAGCAAATGTTTTTCCCCCAAAGTTGATGTTTTTGTTCAAAAATGTTTTAAATTACACCCTAACTCATTGTGATCAACAAAGTGTGGTGTGACATGAATTAATCTTGATTGCATCCCCATTGTCTAATGCCCGTATGAACCTGTTAAAATCTTTAACCTTTCCTCTGATATCAATGTCTTTAGCAACTTTCGGAATTGGAGGTAGAGTCAAAATGATTAATTTCTTATTACAATTTATTAGGTATTCAATCTAAATCTTTCATGTCAGTTTTCATTTGCTCAAGTGAATTATTTTTTAGAATGTCATTTTGTACCAATAAAAATCATTAGGTTTTCAGATAAACTTGATGAATGTATTTTTACCTGCTCATATAATTGTTTAATCGTTTGACCCCCCACACAAAGTCCTATTGATGTTCTACCACCAGGGGTTTTAACTGTATCCATTTGCAAAATTTTGTTTGATAGTCTACAAAACTGACTATCGCCTATCAATTCAAAGTTGTTTATTTTTTGGTCTTATCGTCAAAATTTAAGTTCCGAGTTATTTCCCCTGGAATTGTTGGTTGTCAATCTTGACCATTTTCAATTTCCCTAGGCCCATCAAAGTTTTCTGAATTGTTCCTATAGTTGTGTCCCCCCCGGTAATTTGGTCCACCCCTGTAATTTCCCCTACCTCGAAATGTTCTGAAACCCTCGGGTCTGTTGTATCCCCTATTATTTTCCCCGATTCCTTTCAAAAATGATTCCCATTAGTGTGATTGAGCCCCTACCATTGTTGGTATGAGAAAAATTGTGTGGTATTTACTGCCCTGTTCTCATGATTTGGCCTATACTGCTGTCCTTGGGTACTGTCATGAAAGTTTTGTGTTGGCCTTCCTGTGTATGTTTTTTGTCTATTTCCATTTTCATGATTAGTGTTGTATGTATCCCTGAAACTTTCTTTTTTGAAAGGCTTTACATAACTGAGCTGATTTAATACTACTTCTAGTTCTTCATTCCCTACCAGCAAGGGATTTGTAGAATTGCCAGACTGGCACTTATGTGTGGCGGCAAATGTCGACAAATAAAGCCAACAAACGTAAGGTTATCCATCTGGTTGTCCAATTTCTTTGCTATGTCAAATACCCCAAGCACATAGTTTGTCAAATTCGGTTTTTAACCTTCACAAAAAATTCCCATTACCCATCAATTTGTTTTCAAAATCTTTTTGTTTAGTAATGCCCCAGAATCTCTTTTTGAAATCATTTTTAAATTGTTCAAAACTCTCCCATTTGTCAATGTTTCTCCGAGCCCACTCAGATGCTTCCCCCTTCAAGTATTTTTACAATATACAAAAGTTTTGTTTCCCAGTGTTCTTGATTACTATTGGTAAATTTTTCAGCCAATTTTCAAAAAATTCATAGGGTGAGTCCTATCATTACCCTCATCAAACTCGGTCAAATAGAGTTCCGCCATAATATTACAAGCCGGTTGTTGATTAAGACCGCTACCCTCCATTTTTACGCTTTTCACAGTGGTCTGAACTTTGTTCGACTCAACTAGTAGGTCTGATTCCTCTTTTAAATTTGATTTAGATTCTTCCCCGTTTAGGCCTACCTTAGTACTTTCACTCATCCCTACATAATCTTTTATGCTCAGTATCTCCGTTGCATGTGTAATCGATTTTATTTACTATCTCATCAACCCGAGAACTAATCTGTGAAACCTCTTGATCGAATTTTTGATTGACTTTAGCAATTTTAGTTTCAACTTTCTTCCCCCACAACTTTAATCTCTCCCTTCAATTCACTTTGAACGTTCTCAATTTTTGTGTTTAATTTTTGTTCAATTTGTGTCATGCCCGTTTGAACGTCATCCATTTTGCTATAAATATCGGTTTTTAGGTCATCCATCTTGTTATAAATATCGGTTTTTATCTCATCCATCTTGTTATTTAATCCATCAAATTTGTCATTAAGTTGTGTCATCAAAAACAACAATTGCTGATATGCATCAGTTCTATCTAGGCCTACCACCGTTTTCCAACATTATTCGCATTAGCCAAAGAGCTGTCTGATCTAGGCCTATTAGCTAGCTCCGCGAGTGTCATCTCACTACTACTGTCCGAATTGTCAATATTCTCCAAGTTCTGATCCATCATTTTTTAAATTTTGATTTAGTCTATTTCAAATTAGAAAACCCCTACACAATTATTAAGCTACACCACTTTTAGCTGCCCCACGTTGCTGGGTGCCATTTGTAACGGATACGTTACATTAAAATAAATAGTAACAAGATAGGTTTTGTGAAAAATATATTAGCTTTAGACTCTTTGTCTTTACAGGGTCGTTTTAACAATGGGTGCGGCGTAGGGCAGCTATGTGTGGTAAAATGAAAATAAAATTTTGAGTAGAAAACAAATTTATTAAGATTTAATTGGGAATAAAGAAACTAATACTAACTGGAAAGACATGATTTTTTGATGAAATGAATATTATGGCTATCGCTTTAAAATAACATGACCTAACAAACACAAAAATCCAATTAATGTAGCTTTGAAATATAATTTAATTAGAAAAATTACCCCCTACATCCCTAGCAGCTTATAAATTTTAAGGAGTCTGATTAGTTTAAAAATGTTGAATCAAAAAGGTTTAAATACATCTTAAACCATATTCACCAAATTCCCATGATGAGCGACACTGGCGGTCCTCACAGATAATTGAGAACAAATTTAAATTTTGGAATCAACATTGAAATAAAAAAGACTGATTAATAATATGAAATAAAATTTTGAGGAAAAACGTATTTCACAACGTACTACATCATTCAACGGAGGTCGAGGAAGAAGACTCTCATCTTTCACCCAAAACTCCCGCGTCATTAGCGCAGGAAGAGGGAAAAGATGGGATACCCTTCAACAACGGAAATTTTCCGTCTTCTTACTGGTCGAAAAATTAAGATTCCCGCTTTTTATCATTTCTGGATTGACAACCCGATCGCTCGAATTCCGGTGGTTGCGTCAGGAAAACGAGGTTTGCGTTCCCGCTTGGAGTTCGCGGCTGGTCGCTAAACCCTCCAATGAGAATAATCCTTACGTTAGCCCAACGTCGTTGGCAACGCAGGTTTTTGGCCGTGGTTTAAGTGTTTGTTCTTTGATGTTGATTGAGGAAAACTATCAGAGTTTTTATTAAATAATATGGGTCCGCCTTATTACCATTTGAGGTTGAGATTTTATTGTTTGAGGTGTTTACAAAACTGTCAGTGACTGGGCTATCGTCACCATGCACAACTAAGCCTTCATAAATAAATGTGAAATTTAGATTATTCTCAATATATGAAGAATGATAAACATTAACTAAGCCAATTAACATTTGTCCGGTATTGGATTCCTATTCATTTAAATTCTATTATTAATAAAGAAATAACTATTGTTTATTGTATTATATATTAGTTCTCCGATATGTTAATTATTGTGTAATTGCTTAAACAAGTTGATTTAGGTTACAGGCTGAGGCCTATACCCGTTACATTGTATTTTAGTGTCGTATTTAATGTGTAGTGTGTTGTTTTGATGTCGTTCAGTATGTGTAAAACATATATATTTTTAAGAATAAATCAATTTCTATTTAACTGAAATAATTGTTTGAAAAATTACCGGCTTTTGTGTAGGCTATGGCAAAAATGGACTTTGGCTAAAATTCATCTTCACATAGTTTGTTATTGTTTTCACTTACTAAACGTTATTTATAGCACCTTCTTTTAGCTCTGAAGTATGTATTATATTTTTGGTAAATAGAGTAGTTTTCCACAATATAAATATATATGATTGTCCTGTAATTTCTTCTTTGGAAGTTATATATAATTAACGTGTTTGGGTTATTCTATATTTTTTTCAATATAGATTTAGTAATATTTTATAGTTTTTCTAACTACATAAATATTTCCTATTAAGTGTGTACAGCTTTATAAACCATTACGCAAATTTATACATTTTTGATATAGTACATAAGCTTTTAGAAACTATTTTATATTTTGCCTGAATGAAAATTTTTCGCAAAATATTTTTATGAGTAATGCAAATGGCAATAATATCTATACTTTTTTTACTTTTCAAAAATAATTTATGGTAATTATTTCCATTTACTCCTGTATATTTATTTTTGATTCTATTGAATAATAGAGATTATGCAAAATAACATGTATTCATAGATAAATTTATTAGCAAAACTTGTTTTACCAAAGTCTGACGGGTACACCCGATTTTCCGAATTTATTACGCACATCTGCTGCATATTTGTTTCTATATGCTTTATTGATGCTTTCATAAAATGTGTATAGAATGGTTTTATGTTTTTCTGGAAACTAGATAAAATTTGACAACAGAAATGGTCTATCTCACTGTATAAATATTTCTCACTATAACTTCATTTCGCTAGGTATGGTCCCCCCCAAATTTAAGAAATATATTTTCGTGTAAATTTTATATTTGATTAAAAAAAGTGTTTATTAGAAATATTTTTGATGTTGTTTATTTTACAATATAGTGGCAATTCTACGTTTAATACTGAACAACACAAAATATCTCACTCTTATTGATATTGCTTTTATTTTATATTTTTAATAATTTTTATTAAAAAATATAACCTTGGCGCCGAAGCTCCAAAAACAGGCCCGACACGTACAGGATGAAATTGACCGCTCAGTTTCTAGGGTTAAACTATAATAATGTTTAATGTAAAACAATAGAATACAAACAAGATATAACTATTTTTTTTGAAGGAATTTGAAAAATGGCCATCAATAGGGAGATTGAAAGTTCTTGGCGAGAGGTCAGAGGTTTGAGGAGTGAAAATACTTATAATTCATTAGATATGGAAATATAGCTTTTGTAATTTTCCCGGTTTCTCAAGAAAAAATTCCAAGCTTATTCTCAGTCCATTTAATTCCCGATTGAGTGGCCACCAATGTACAATATTATCTTAAAACAACAGTTTATCTTTCATTGTTCAAGCCTTAAGTTGGCCACTTATAATCTAAATGTTAATTAGATTTACATGATTAGAATCATGCCTATAATACACGGATGACTTAACCATTGTTGTCTTGAGTTGTTGTCAAAATCACCCATCCAATTGAAAAAAAATATAAAAAAAAAAAAAAAGCTCCCCAAAAGTATGTATAATGGTATGTCCCCAAAGTTGCAATCCCACACTGTCCAGGCTGTACCGATTTATTCCGATCAGGTGACAATATCTCTATTTGTCACCAACCTCCAAGTTTGACGAACTCATTGTTTGTATGAATTTAAATTAAATCAAAATAAGCTAACAAAAATAACTTGTTTCAACATGCCACGTTGGTCAACATGAAATGGGAATATTGGTCCACCAAATAAGATATTACTTTTATTTCAGCAATAGGTCAATGACGACATGATGTGTAAATATATATGCTAACTTTTGTCACCAAATAAAAATCAAACCTTTATACAAAAATAATTACCATATTTATGGATGATTTAAACTTCTTATCAATTTAATACAATGAGCAGAGAAAATTTGAACTCCAAGCAACCACTCTCGTTCTATCCACCCTACTCTTACAACAAATCCCATAATTCCTAGATTTTATACAATTGTTGGCAATCTAGGACAATAAGTACAAACAACTCAAAGGAAACTGATGGACTGGTTTTCTTGTCCTGGTAAGTTGGAGTCCTGGACTATGGCTGAGTGAATTGCATCTTCTTCTTCTTTCACCATCCTGCCTGGCCAACGCAAGTTAAATAGGGCAAACATTCTTTGTTACGCTAAATGTTCTACTTCACTTCAAAGGCACTTAATTTTCTCATAACAATTTTCCCAATATTATAACATAACTGTTTTGGTCCTTTCAGGTATTTCTGTGTTGTAAATTCTTTCACTTTGCACTATTGAAATGAAGATTGATGTTTTTTATTTGAAATTTGGGGAAGTCCAGTATGTTTTAACAATTATATACAAGTTTGTGGATATATTTCTTAATACTATTAATTAATTTTCTGCTCGTGTTAACACATGGGTAAATTTTACAAAACAAGGAAATGAAGAAGAAACTAGAGAAAAGATTCAGGAGTCTAGAAATTTATCTTGAATTTCCCATTCCAAGAAGTAGTTTTGAAGTGAAATTAATTTACAACAGAGGCAAGGGCGTGGTGACGGCCCGATCAATCAATGTTAACTTCTCGCCTAGTTTACAAAAGTTTTTTACTATAGGGTAATTGACTAACTAAGGCTGCTTCATGTCTTTTAGTTTACTTTCTCGTAAGGTGTAGCTTCGGTTACTGAGAGTCTGGGGTATATACTACTTCAAACTCCTACTTTTTTTTTTATTAAAACAAATAATATTTTCCAGATCTTGAGCTGCCCCGTTGAAGTTTTGCCTTATCATTTTTATTTCAAACTGTTTTTGCCAATATTTCCTTAATATTCTTTTCTTAGTCAATTTTATTCCTGATGTATGTTAGGATTATATAACTGTTAATCTGTGTTCAACTTTTTTAAGAACGGTGTTAAGGGTGAAAACGGTCTTTGGAAAAACCATTGCAAAACAGTCAATAAATTTGTCGGTAGTATTTTTCTAAAATCCCCCAATACTTTCAACGGAATGTTCAAAATTCAAATTTTTATATTAATGGAATCACGAAATTGGGAACCCAGATTAGTAAATTTGATGTATAACGTTTCAAATTGACATTTATTAAATACGCTACCCGATGGCTTAAATTAAGTATAATCGGTAAATGATCAAGGCAGGGATTTCATATCTGTGTAGTTTTGATTTAATACGTTTGTGTAACCAAAAAAGATTTGGAATTTTGTGGGCATATCAGCTGGCCAAATATGTAGGTTCATTTCGTAGAAAAGATGATTGGAGATGATTATCATCTAGAACCTATTAATAGTTGTCGTCCTCATAGGAGTGGACATATCGAGGGAACACCAGTTTTGGTTGTGTTTCGCGATTTAAATTTACCTCCTGCTTTAGATTTTTATTTTCCTAAACAAAGTATGTGAAACATGTTCTAATTTTGTTGTATGGTTAAAACATGTCTGGGGTAACAATAAAATTGTTTTACTGGGAAATGTAATAGTGGCCTGACCAATCTTCAAGAACAAGTGCTGGAAGCTTGAAGGTGATACTGTCCTAAAAATGGGTATGTTCATAATGTTTAATTGTGTCTTTTTACAAAAAAATTGCACCTACCTCTATAGGGCCATGTTTTTTCACGATGATCAGTATAGTAAAATGTGTAATTAGGAAAATTTTACATTACTTCAGTTACTTCTGTCCCGTGAAATGAGTTTGCCTAAAATAAGTTATGGAGACGTTCAAAGTTACGGCTGAGTGAACGATAATAACTAACCTTCTTGAATATGCTGGGTCAACCCCGTTGGCATTCCCATAATTTGAGAAGAAATAATTAAATTTTATGACGTGAAAACAATAGTAAGTCAACAGATTGAGTAAGGCACTGATCTATTCTGCTTGTTTTATGAATAAAAATATTTTCAAAAATCGATTTTAATTTTTGAAATTTTTGTGGACTTTTTAAGTAGTGGCTGATAATCTGTGTGAAGAGTAACTAATATTCTGTACTGGTCTTTTTTTTTTTTAACTTAGATGATTATGCCAGAAATGCACTAATTTTACCGGGTGTGCAAGAGGTAATTCAAAATATTCATGCCCAACCAAAGCCTACCAAAGATAATCCAGACAGATGTCTCATTTGAGATTAATAAGTTAGGACACGCCATGGTTTGAATGTTGGGATATCGCTGTTGATAATGATACGTCCTGTGAGATTTCTGTTGTTACTATTTTTTCTGTGGTGGCTGTTAACAGCCTGTACCCGACTTGAATTATATCTGCAAATCAGTATAATTGATTACTGGTAGTTAATTTCAACTGTTTCACAAGATTATTCCAATACCAGAAATTAGGAGGGTCTTCATTTCCCTTTTTTTAGTTCGGAGCTATAAACATCGTGGCCAAAAATAAATGTTATATTTAAAACTAGGGTATTTGGAGTTAAGAAGGCGTACGGCAAACAGAAGTCATTTACTGCTGGTAGTGACAGAGTCGATACCTGAGTTGTGCTGAGAAGGGGATCTATTGCAGCCTTTGGAACTTAGTAACATCCTACAGTACGGTAGATGTCTTCCCGTATTAGTTTTTCTAAAATCTGTAATATCTTCCCAATTATCAAGTTAATTAAGTAATTTTGAAGTTTAAATTTTGTTTGGACTAAATTCAGATTTTCTCTTCCGACACACAGTCGGGGAGAGAAAGAGTAAGCAGTCAATAAACTACCAAAATTTAATGTTACCCCCGAATTCGAACTCGGTTTTTCAGAGCTCGAACGTCCATGATTTATTATCAGGGCAATATTTTAGTGTAGAATGAAACTGCCACGAATTGTGATTCTTAAACCTAGCTAGTAAAGGGCAAAACCCACAACAGAAAAACAAAAAAAAATACTAGTTTTTTTTTTCTTTGTATAATGGCCCTTGATTATTACTGAAACTGGACGTATAGTGTGATAATTCTCCCTTTCGAATGGATTAGTATAAATTTGTGATGTGAGGTTGTATTTTGAGGACTTCTCAAGGAATCTAGTAAATTCTGATCCGATCTAATATGTCTTATGAATAAAATTGTAATATTTTCATAAAAAAAGTTATAACACTTCTGTAAATCAGTAATTATTAACACCATATAATTACAGAAAGTAAGTAATCTACTTCTACTGAAAGTATTTTATATTAGAGTCCATGGTTCAATTACTTCTGGTTATTTTGAATATAGCAACAAACTTTCCAAAATTTTATTCTAGGTTCCCCCCATCCAGAAAAAAATGATATATAATTAGCGCTATATGGCTTTTAATAATAATAATATAGGCCTTGCTAGTACTCATAAATTATCTGTAAATAGTACTTGAAAATTCACAATTGTGTTACCATAGAAAACCAGAAATTTTTAAAAAATTAACATAACTTGCATATGAAAATAACACAACTTACTCTTCGGACCACCTAATTATACCTTTAAATATAAATTTATAAGATTAATCGCATTAAACACACAATGTACTTAAGTAACAAAACAACTTTATTAAAAACAAACCTAAGTCTTTTGCCAACAAAATAGGCAATAGTGGTACTTGAAATTAATGGTCAGAGTGGCAAAATAGTCGAGTTTTCGTGTTATTAATCTATTTCTATTAGTTCCTCTTGTTTGTTTTAAACAAAAACAGTATAAGGTTTAAAGGGGTGACG
>NW_025785127.1:0-21792 GCF_021130785.1 Homalodisca vitripennis | reverse complement strand
TTTTTAAAAAATTTAGGATTTGGTTAGTATGTTCTGGGCCACTTTCGTTCTCAAAAAAATGGCACAAAACAATCTTTTTTATATCATTATAATCCTTTGGACATCGACAGCATATTGCCTAAGTGGAAAATGCAGCTTTAATTTATTTAACGATCGTCTGTGAGATGTAGGCAAACCAACTTTTCTATAAATATGGGGGGTCCAAATAATGTAAAAACACTTACATGACGTGTATGTTAATGAAAACTTTTAATTTTGAAATAATTTGTTATATTGTATTAAAAAAGTAGTTTGTTGCTAATATCGATTTAATAAAAAAATAAAAGTTAGGTAGCAACTTATTGTACATGTACATAAAACGAAACCTCTTCTGATAACCGATAGTCACATTTTCCTCGTACTGAAACTTCGAAGAATTTCACAGAATTACGGAGCAGTTGTTAGTTAAAGGCAGAAGACTAATACGGAAGCACGAACTTGTCAGGCGGTGAGAGTGAAGCATGCAATGCACGCAAGCTGTGCCCTTCTCTGTACAAGACATCGAAATTGAGAGGTGAAGGAACAGCTGTGTTGGTAGAATAAGGTGTAAGACGAGAGGAAAACATTTTGTGTTAGAAAAACAGGACAGTAAGAACCTTCACTTTGAATATTTTTGTTTGGGTTTACCCCCCCCCCAACCATATTTATTCATGTATTGAGGAAAATACATACATTTTCGAAAAAAACTTAAATAAATTAAATTATAAATACAAATATATGAAAAACAATGTTTTTGAAAAATGGTAAAAGTTACTTGTGGTTATTAACGAACAAAATTACAATCACGTACGTAGTTTAAAGGTTAAGTAATTTGGCATTTAAAATACAATTACTTCAATAATTCATTATGTTTTCACTTACTACGTACATTTTAAAAGATTAGTATTCTGGTAGATAAAATACAGTGCTTGAGTTGTATTGGTAAAATACAGTAATTATGTTTCTCCAACCAAAAATAAGATATTGTTTTTATTAAAGGGGACCGTGCATACAGGATCTCCAGCCTGTATAACGTCGTTTGGGAGCGTCGATGGCCGAGCGGTGTAAAGACGTTTGAAAATGTGGAAATGAGCTAAAGATAGTGTAGGATTGTACATCTTGCCTTGATCAAAGCAAATTATTTATCAGTTCCATTGGTCGTAAACTGTATCGACTACTAGGCCTTTTTATTCTGTTTGTTAAGACAGAAATAGTCACACGGGCCAGTGGGCCCAGGGAAGTTACAGGCAGAAATAAATATTCCAAGAGAGCCGGGGCCTTATCCTTAAAAAAAAAAGTACTTGGCTTCAAGAAAATGTAGTAGTTAGTAAGTAAGTAGGACACTTTTTATTGTGTGTAGCAATGGTGATCTAAATCGCTTTTTATAATCTTCTTCGGTGTCTCCCCAAGTGCTTCCCATACAGGTTCGATGAGTAGAACTGTGGTTACACGGTATATTTTAAATTAAGCATTAAAAACGTCTTTAACATATTTTAAATTTAAAAATTTATTTAAAAATAAACATAAATTAAAAAAACCTAATACTGAGAAACGTTGAGTTGGTACATGGATACTCATATTCGTAATCGTGTGAAAAAACCTTTTCCATAACGTTAAAGTGGCACACTTATCTTAAGAATGAAAAAATAGACCACTTAACAGCTTGCATTCACTTCCTGGGTGTTTTAATTTTGACGTCTACACATTCAATAAGAGTTGTCTACTGGCTAGGGACGGTACGCCCGAGGTTCTAATTGTTCCACTGGTGGTGGATGGATTTAATGAGGTCGTTTGTAAACGTTTTCTTCTAAATGCACCACATCTTTAAATGCTTCTTTACAGCATCAAACCCAGGTGAGGTATTCCAGTGGCTTTCAGTTGCTTTAGTATTCATAGCCTTTTTCACAACCAATGGTAAGCCCTTTTTGTTGGCGAACCTTCAGGATATGGTTATTTATTTTCAACTGCAGGATGTGAACTAGTTTTCAAAAAATTACGGACCGTGCGCTCACAATACACCTGTGCAACTTCTCGTAGTTTGTTAAGTATTGGAGTTTACGTTTATTATTCAAGAGTATAAGTTTAAAAAACAATAATTTCGGTTATTGGAAGTCTAGAACGGATATATTGAGTTAAGAGTGGACGAGTACATCTTTTTTAATATTCATTTGGAAATTAAATAATTGTGATAAACGAAAACTTAAATACATGTTTTTATAATAAGAGTTATTTTTAGGCATAATACAAAAAAAAAAAAATAGTGCAATAGAGTTAACATACTATACTTCTGAGAAATATACAAGGGAATAAATTAGAACCGGACAGAATATCAATGAACTTTTTTCTGTATACTATTGATTAGTTTGAAGCCTTTTATCTAAGTAAGCTTCCTCCGTGCTTTGGGATTGTGTCTCAGTTGTTCTATCTAATGGAGATTATGAGAATTGCCTCCTTTTCCATAGGATTGGCACCTATATATAGTAGGTTTATTTGTGTCTAATGACATTAACGATGCAAAGAGTCTGTTTTTAAGCTTTAATCGTCACCGATACTTTCAGTTATATTTCTTCAGACGAATTACTGTTCCTACAATATACCAAGATTTAAAATCTTTAACAGTGTCAGGATTTCAGGGACTCGAAATTAAGAGAAAGTTGGAACTGGAGAAAACTCAACATTCACAAATTAAAGTCAGTAGGTTTTACTTAGTTCCATTGTGGATGGTTAGTTAACGAATATGGCTACAGTAAAAAGTCTGTTACACTTACCATCCAAAACCCACACTTTCATACGAAATTGAAAACTTAGGTTAATAACCAGTTTTTCAATGAATATTTATATAAAAACAAATTTAATGTTATAATAAAAATATATATAATACAACAGCACACTTCCTTCTTATATTCAGGTTACATTCACCTGGTTGTCTTTTATAATTCTTCAAATTATTTTATATTTAAATTAAATCAAAATTTAGCAATACAGGACTATGATTCTACTATGTACAAACAAAATTCAATAGATAAACTGTTAAAAGAGTGATATGAATATTATCTCTACTATGTCCTTCCTTTAGCTGTGAAGAAACCTTAAATAAATCTCTTTACTACACAATTCTCATAGCTGGATAAACTCTTTGAGAAGATCATGAATAAACAGCGTGAAATGTTGATTTTTATTACTATTAAAAACTGAGCATTCGAGACTGAAAGACGAGCTATGTTATATCTCTTGGGAAGTTTTTAAATCCATACCTGTGGTGAATTAGGTCCGTGATTATCTGTTATTTGTTGCTCCAACTAATAAATATGGGCAAGAATGAATAACAATAATTAATTCAAAATAATGTACAGGACAATTACTTTTTCACATTATGTGACTAGGGTCCGTCACAGGTTTCCCATAATATCCAATGCGTTTTCTAAAGTTTTGTATTTCAACTTTGTATTTTTAATTAGCATCAAGTCATTCTTCCATTTTTAAATCACTATTAAATATATTGTATCATAATTATAATATTTCATTTTAATTTCATGAGTATGTCTTTCTTCGTTTTGTTAAATCTTTTCCTAGGACCGTTATTGGTTGGTTCGTTAACTTTCTATCACTAGAGGGATTTGAATAATTTTATTTCTATCTGTCGCGCATGATAAATTCCGAAGATAAACTGACCCATAGGACTTCAGATTTTGCATATATTAAAGCTTCATTTCTTAAGTAAAAGAACATTGATTTCGATAATTTTGCAGGATCATCAATTTTACATAATTTTTTATGAATAACTATGATAAAAAAAGATGTTGATACAGATAATACTTTTAGTCATAATGGGAAATAAAACTAAAGAAACAAGCTGCAATTTCGAATACACCTCAGCCTGTTACGCAAGGTACATGATGTGGTGTGGAATCCAAACTTATTGTTAGGAGGATATTTAAAAATCTACAAATAATAATTAATGTTGCAATTAAATTGGCATGACCCACAAAAAATTAAATGTAATTATAATAATATTATTTGCTAGACAAAATTTAATTTGGGTTAAGTATAGCAATCAAATTGATTTATTCAAAGAGTTTATTGCAGTTCAAATAAAATGCTTAGCAAAAATCAAACAAGAAAAAAAAAGAAATTAGAAATGTAAAATTTCCACTAAACTGTTAGACACCATATACTTCGTTAAAAGAAAATGAAGTAAAATTAGTTCATGTATTTTCTCATTCAGTCATGAATATTTCAATTTGAGTTTACTTTGAAATCTTTTTTTATAAATTGTATGCGGTGTTAATTTACAAAAACAATGTTAATCTCACTCTCCGCTTGTCTCATAAATTTTTAAATTCAGGTTGCTGTAATAAGCGGTATGCATGGCGAGAATTGTGGAGAAAAACAATTATTTCATAAATGTTTCATTCTTCATATGGGGAATCTTAGGCAAAATGCTGAGGATTATGGGGTAAACCATTAACCTGAGGTTAATGGTAATCAATACACAAGACTCAGTCAAATCCGATTCAATGTTGTCGCCAACAGTGTCAGAATGGAGCAATGAGGCCAAGCAGTTAAAAATCCCTCTCAATTCTTGCGCTCAATTACGTTCCTTTGTAGATACGGATTTCCCATTCGATTCTTCGGGGCGGCGACCCAAATTTAGCTTGCCACTCAGTGTTCATTAGGATCGTACACAAACTTTAAGCAGATCTTCACATTTGTTTTCACTAATTACTAGTGCACTGGTTTATAAATGAAATAAAATTAGGATGGATTGCTTACCTTTAGGCTACTTCTTGCTTCCTCTCTTGAGTCTAATCTTTATCTTTGTCAGTGGGTTTTGAATGAAAATTCAAAACATTTCCTTCTTATAAGAGAAATTTTTAAAATATTGGTTAAATTTAGGAAATTTTTTATAGTAACCCTCTAAATTTCCGCTTTTATTTGTCCGCAACGTAGGCCTATATTGTATATGAAAGTCGTATTTTAATGTTTTTTTATTTTTGTTACAATAGATATATTGTAATTTTGACCATTTTTGCGATTCCAAACAAGGAACAAAATAATCACATAAACTCATGGTGAGCAGTGTGTGTACAAGTAACAAATATCCAAAATCGACTCTTAAATTTTAGCAAAAATTTGGAAGCTCATGTATGTTTACTATTAACCGATTAAATTAATTTATTTTTTTAAAACAAAATCAATTTTTATTTTACTCCTAAATGGTAGTATAATAGTTTATAAAGTATTCTATAACATTCTTATATATTACATTAATTTAAACGATTATGTCAAATTATTAATATGTATCCAGACATGTTAAGCGTATTTTACTCACACTGCATATAATTATAAAAAAAAATTAGCAATTCAGAAAGTAGGGCTATATTAAACTTAAATTTATTTAAAACTTAGAGGGGGAGATGGGACGTCAAAAATAAAAAAAAATATTAATTTTTTTTTTATTGCCATATTATTATTATTTGGGAGATTTCTGAACAATTTCTTTGGTATGCTAATTGTGTATGTATGTATTTATTTTTGAATTCCAAAATCGTGCACAACATAACTCACTAACAAGACAATTTTATTTGGGATCTTGTGGGTCCTAGCCAACCAAAGTTGATTCACTGTTTACAGTACACAATTTTATAGCAGACCAAATAAAAACCTTTGTTTTGGTGATTCATTTACATGTGTTTGTTTGTTTTGGTTATTTTTTGAAAGTTAGTCAAAGTTATAGCTCATTTAAGATGACCAAAAGTAAGAAACTGTGGAGGAAAGAAACGAAGTTTCCGTTGGGCAAACCAGTTTTCAAAATCAAAACGTTGTTGTAGGCTTAGATTGTGAGTAGGCACACACTACAGTGATAATCCTTAGGCCTAGGTACTAGTGACAGTTGGACAGAAGGTTTCTGCAGATGCCTAATTGGCTCCTAAATTAGGACAGTGAAGTAGGCATAGTTTAGCAAAATCCTATTTTCAGTATCTTAAACGGAAACTTGCAGAGGACTTGTTTTAGATGATAGTGAGGGTGATAGGTAGTGTCTATAGTAAGTATAAACCTTTTTGTCTTCTGCTATAATGCAATGTTGTTCTAAAAATTCAGAAACACACTTTACGTGGAAGAAAAATGTTTCTCTTAGGAAGGGTCTGGCATTGCAATTTAGTTATCTCTTGTAATTTTTGTGTGGCTCTAAGTTTTCCTTTTTACACTTCAGACAGTACAAATAAATTCTTATGACATAAACATTAGATTGTGGTATACGGCCTCAGAGGCCGATCTCAAATGGAAGTATCGCTTGTGATCGCACCCACAAGGGGGATGTCCTCAAGGAGGCATCCTGTCACCTCTACTGTGGGATGGAATCTAGTAGTTAGATGGTTCTACTTGAGGACCTTACTAACAACGGGATCTCTATGTCCAAGGATATGCAGACGACAATATGTTCCTTCATGGTACAGGGAAAATACACAAATGTTGTTGTTGATATCATGAATACCAACCTTCAGACATGTACACAACTGGGTGTCAGGAGGGAGAGGGACTGAAAGTAAAAATCCTTCTAAGACAGTAAGTTGTACCATTCACTAGAAAAAAGAACCTAGAGTCTCTTTCTAGGCTGAAACTCGCATTCCACCTCAGCTGGAGTGGTCACAAAGACAGTCAAATATTTAGGACTGACTCTAGACCATAAGCATTACGTGGAATGATCATCTTAATAATATCCTGCACAAAGCAAAGTGGGCGCTCATGACGTTCCAGGGAGACTTTGCAGAGGAATCTCATGGGGACCGTAAAACCCCATATTAGCACTATGGCCTTTACACAAGAGCAGTTGTTAAGGCCTCAAATCACTTATGGTTCATTAGTCTGGTGGGACAAAGGTGAATCAGGTAAACTGCCAAAGCCAAGCTTGAAAGCTTACAAAGGTCTTGGCCACAATCTTTGTAAACCGGAGCATTCAGGAGCAGTCCCTCAAGCGACCCTCGAGGGTGGCTTTAGGACTTTAACCTCTTGATGTTCATATAAAAGCTGAAGCGCGTAAGTCAGCTTATCGGCTGCTGGTTGCTGGCTTGTGGAGGAATGGCGCGTTCTTAAACGCCGAGCCATGGCGCCATCACTGAAGCTGTAAACCCAAGCGCTATTCTCGAATTGGTCTCCGGGACACAATGGTGAGGAACGGAAGTTCGTAATTACAATAAGCCATTCTCTGTTGACTTCTTACTCCAGAGATGAGTGGAAAATCGCATGGGGGATCAAGGATAACATCCCAACAATAAGAAAAGAAGCTTTGTCTGGTACACGGGGATGGCTCGCTTATTAAGGGTAGTTAGTTTAGTTGAAACTGGATATGGAGTGATTTGTCAAATCCTCTTAGAAACTGCCCTTAGCGGCCAGTTTGGACGTTTTCGGAACTGCTCAATATTTTCAAGCCGAAATCTAATGGTATCCTAGCCTGTTGTGCCAACATAGGCCTCACCAGAAAGGTACCAGGAAATGAACATCTGTATAATGTCAGGACAGTCAGGCAGCTCTTTACAAGCTCTTGACTCCAACAGCATTTCATCCCAAGGCTTGTGTGGGAGTAGCATTCTTTAACACTCTCTGCAAGCTTTTGGATCACGCAAACTGTGTGCGTCTTGGTTGGGGGTTAACCGGGCCACATAGGCAGAGGGTGGCAACGATATGAATGCGCGGACAGGCTTGCCAAAAGCGGAGCAAGGCATGCCATACAACCGGTCCAGAACCGAGTTGTGGTAATAAGACAAGTCAGCCGCTTATCAAGAGTTATATAAACAAATGGTCCAGGAAGAACACACCGCTTGCGGTGGCCAGAGTCACCAAAGGACAAGCACTCGGCAAAAGGAATGCTTGCCGAATTCTAGCTCCGGATTCACCAGATGGCTGATGGGGGCTGGGGAGGGATCGGGTTAAGCAAGTGGATTGCCTATGATCACTGGACACGGCCACTTCAGGGGAAACACCTTAAACACTCTAGGTTTACGAAATGAGGACTCGGAGTGTTAGACTCTGCATAATTAAGTCTGAATGAAGAGACTGCAAAAACACATAATCACTGGACTGTGAGAGACTGGGAGCAAGGAGAAGGGCCTCTTTTCGGTGATAAACAACCAGGGCGACACGAACAGATGCTAGTATCGGGGAGAAAAGCTTCTTAGCCTAATTAAGGGCACGACGAAGATAGGCTTACCCCTCTATACATTCAAAGGGGGCACACAATAAGCTCAGGTTTGACGCTGAGGTGTGAGGATCTAGGAACTCCACCCCAAATATCCCCAAAGGGAAAAAAAAAAAAAACTATAAAAAACGGGCTCCTCGAGAAGCCATAGGCAAAAGGAGTGTTTAGTAGTGAACCGTCTTTGTTCGGGCTGCCTAAATTCTATACCTAACCCACCATGAACAAATTTTCAAGATACAATGATGTACATACTGTAAAACCTCTAAAAGAAGTAGCCACTTAAACAAATGATTTCAGCAACTGAGGAAAAAAGTCTCGTTAAGCCTAATATCTGCTTGCAACAGAAAAATGAAGATGACAGGTAGGCCCCTACCTAGTCGTGATCTTAGCGTAGGGATTGACGAGTGAACGTGGCAAAAAAGGGGGGGCCATTACGTCACTCAATTGGATGGTTATTTTCTGTTTCAAAGGTATAGATATACCAGTAAGATAATAGATGCCCAAAAAGTACTTACAAAATACTGTCATTCATGTGCTACAAAAAGTAAAATCTCCCCATAAATGTAAGAATTTTTACTGGAGCGAGTGGAAGCATGGAAGTAGCAGGTGCCCTCAAAGTTTTCGCCCGATCTGAGGCCTCGAGGAAAATGTCCGATATAAATATTACTTGGGGGGCAGGTGATTCGAAGGGGTTTCATAACAGTCTTAGAATCAAAGCATTATGGTGATTGATTTTATAATTGGAAAATTGGAATGCGTTGGCCAATGGTGTCCAAAAGAGGATGGTGGTCCTGTCTTGGCCTGAGGAAAATTTGTCGACGTGATTCTCGGGGAAAAAAACTTGAAGGATGGCAAAAGCTTTGGGTGGAAAAAGGAACAGGTAGGGTTGCAATGATTTCTGCCAAGTTGCAAAATCTTTACAAAATATTACTATGGACAAGCAATATAGAAGGAATAAAAACAATTTTAGATAGCAATTGAAAAGAGATTGTGGTGGTGGCAACCATTCTTCCAGGAAAAAGCTTCTACAAAATGCAAAAACCCCGCAACACAACCTCTGTGATTAAAATCGTGGTTGTAAGTATTTTGCTAAGCACTTGATGTTTACCTAACCTAAAACCTATGACCACAAAACACAAATTCCTTGGATGCCCAGCAGTGGATTTGATGTAATCAAGCCAACTTTATCAGCATCTAGCTAACCCTCAAACTTTCTGAAGAAATGTCTTCATGGGAAGACTCAAAAATTTCAACGAGAGTTTCAATTCAGTTTTTATGGACGAGAATTCCGAAGGCAAATTTTGTAGGGTTGAAAACTCTAGAGTGTGGCACATATGATGCTGTGATGACTTACAATGAAGGAAATAAGGCTAGGGTTAAGGTGTTAGAAAAAATGGGTATATAATCCTGGGAAACACTGCACTGCTTAGTCAAGCTAGATTTCCAGGTGTTTTAAAAGCAGAGAAAGCAAACGAGCCCGTCAAGAAAAATGGCAAGAAAACATGCTAGGATGTTAAAGAAAGAAAAAACAAGATGAAGAAGTAAACCAGGATGACACAGACTACAAACCCTGGGATGTTTTAAGGTAAATTTAAACTCATTTTTCATAATCAGCTTGTTTTTTTGTAGAATTTTTACAGTTTCCGTGAGTTTCCCGAAAAAACGCAATTTATAAATGAACCATTATCTCAGAAACTAGTAGAGCTTACAGTAATGAAATTTTTTACAGCATGCAGTTTATGATGTAATACACAAACTCCTACCACTGTTATTGAAATATAATAATAAACTTTGAAAATATAAAATGATTTCTTAAAAAAAAAAAGTTTTTGAGTGATTTAGATAAAATTTGTAGGGTGTATGTATAATTAAGTCTACAATACTAGGTTAAAATCTTAGCTGTCTACCTTATATACTTCCTGAGATAATGGGGGCATTTATATTACCAATTTAACGTAGGTGAGATAGGGACGTCCATCTCCCCTTAATCATTTATAAACGTTTATAAATAATATATATATTTCTAATAAACAAGATGTGCATTAGCAATATATGTTTTACTTTAAACTATTTACAACCATGGACTTTGAGGATGAAACACATGAACATGACCTATGCATAATACCCGGAAAATCTGTAAACTAAGGCTAACAAAATATTTTACAAAATTACCATTATAATGATTGAAAGTGGTGTGCTTGGTAAAACAAAGTGTATGAAGAAATTAATTTAAAAACAATCAATATATAAAATACATAAATAATATGTTTACACTGGGTATGTATTAATGAATGAACTGTTGCAATGAAATAGCGCTATTTATACATGGAATGATTTACGTGACTTCAAAGAGTAGAAACAATTTGAATTGTTTGGTAAAAGGGGAATGTGATTTCCCCATCAAACCAGTGCTAATTATGTTGTTATTTTGAGTGAGATATAGTGTCAATTTCATTACTGTATGTTGAATATTAAATAATAGACGGTACTAAACATGGTATTTAGTATAGTAACAGCGCTGTCATATTACTGTAATGTAGTAATTTTTAATGTGGGTACCTTAATAGTTTTAACTACCATTATTCTCTTTCTTCGTCTCAATTGATTTCATATATACAATATTACATTTTTAAATTTCTTAATCAATTTGAAGTAAGTAAAAAGCATATAAATGATAAAAAATTTAAAGGTGTATATTAATCTTCATTCATATTGAGGAAAGAATATTGTAAGCCTAGTTTTAACAATTTTAATAAATACATAATATATCCGTTCTTCAAGCCCGATCATAGTACACATGAAAATGTGTAACACTATACAGGTGGAAATAATTAAATGTATTCCTTGGGGAATACCATCAGAGTATGCCATGCTGAGGCCCTCCCGCCCACTTTTGATTGGTACACATAATATTTGTAGTTCCTTCTTATTATTCCGTAAATGTCAGAATGTTAGAAATTGTTTGAATTTGTTAACAGGCAGTTGTATTTTGTATATTAAACGTTCCCAATATTGATTCAGGAGAAAAATACAAAAAATTTACTGTAGGAATACTAATGAGATTGTTAATTAATTCAAATATTTCATAAAAGTAAAAAAACATTAAAATACTTCACAAATTGTAGGTATAGGTTTTGACCTATCATGTATTTGGTAATTTGAAGAGTCCTTACGTTTAATTTATACTCAGATACTGCAAGTATGTAATGTGTTCAATCTATACGAACAAACCTTTTAAGATTAAACGTCTCTTATTCAGTAATTTATAAAAGACATATATGTAATGCACAATGAAACCATTTTTCAAATTAGTACATAAATAGTATATAAAATATAAGTGTCCACGATTTTTGTTATAATTAAATGTTATTCCAAAAGCTTACAAGACTCTATTGTACTACTTTAATTATGTTACGAGAGTTTTTCAAGAATGAGGTTAAAATTTCGTAGGAGCAACTCAAAACTGTAATAAAGAAACTTTAAACTTGAGTCATATTCAGTCTTATGTATCAATAAATTTACTTTCTCCCTACAAAAACTAGTTTGTTAAGCGCACAAATACTCATATGAGTAGTCATGGTTTTTTTGTCATTCTTTGGATTACATGATCATAATGAAAATATACCAACTGTAACAAAAATTTTTTTATTGGATCACTAAAATACTGTTACATCTACAATACTTGTAAGGAACAGAAAGCGGAAATTTAAACTTATGTGTATTGTCTATTCCTAAAACCTTTCGGTTTTTGGTCTGAAACAATACTTAATTTTTTACATAGCTTATTTTGTTTGATTGAATAAATGTGGTACGGTAATTTTAGACTATATGCATATGAAACCAGCATGATTACTCATGTGCAAAATAAATTAAACAATATGCTTTTTTATCATACTAACCTAGTAAATGAAAGTTTTGGGGAAATAGAATATGCTCACCCAAACGATTAATAGTCATTAATTAAGAATTTTCTGGTTGGAACTGTAGAGATCGTTTAAGTCATAAGCTGATACGCAGTACATGTGTAAACAATACGTTGCAAAAATATAGCAAAATAAATAAATATAGCATTTTAAATGCATTTCACAAACACATGCAATATTATAACGCAATATAAAATACAAACAGTTTCTGTCTAAAAAATATCCTGTAATTCTTTTCAAACGCTCATTATATTTCAATTTTCCTGTGTTATTCCTTTTGCTTAAGCCCAATTATATGTTTCCATGAACGTAAATTCTATATAACAGAAATAACAATGACGATGTACTAAAACTACAGTTTGCAAGTTTTATCCTGTTTGTAGCGGTGTTAACTAACATGCAATTCCAAGCTGTAGAAGGACATTTCCTGTATTCCAGGAATCCACTCTGCATGGCTAAAAATAGTAATTTACTGAAGCTCAGGCATGTTGGTAGATGAAGCCTAATAGACGGTTTCAAGAGAGATATACTAGACGTGACAATGGATAAATATGTGGAGTGAAACACAATATATTGTTCATTTTACTGGTTTCAAATTAGCTTTTGTTATATTATTAATACTCGCTATATTAATTTTTCAAGCAGGTAATAGAGGAGATTCTAAGTTTTCATGGAACCTTAATATTATTTATTTATAACTCAAAGTAACACGCAAAAACATGGAAATTTCCAAACATGAATGTTGTAACGACACCAATACTTTACAGTAAAAAATAAAAATAAATATAAACAACTTATTTGGTTGTCCATACCGTTACCACCCCCCCCCCCCCCCCCCTATATGATTTATTGTGGGAGCACTCGGTTAAAACTACTGACATCCATCACTTAATGGCTTCCTGAATATTAAATTGATATATTTGATCTTATTGTTGTGTGTTTTGTTCGTATTGTTATTAAACAACTCTCAACACGAGCTTACGTATTTAACTTTTTTCAAATATATTTACAGCTCATGTTGTGTATACTTTGAAGTAATTTTTGAACTCAACAGATTTGATGCAAATTTAATCTTTATGTGAGACAATTAGCATTACCATCTTCCCTATGAGGGGACGCGTAAGTATACTATCTGGGAGTAGAGATTATTTTTATTAATTGCAATAGTTATCATAGGTAATTTAAAGGAGAATAATTTGGGCTTCCGTTAATTTTCTTGTAAATATAGCAACCGTGACATTTTACCCACCGAAACCTGATATACTCTTTACTTAAACTATTATACTGTAAGATTACACAAGGTTACAACATCTTTACGTATATTATACTTTACATGGTTACACATATTTCTGGAAATGATACTCAAATTTTTTTTTTTAAAATTAAATTTAAATTTAATTTACTATAGTTTTTAGGTATTCCAATGGGTGCGAGCGATACAGTTAATCTTAACATAAGTCCAAATTTCTCTTTTATTTATTAAATTTATCATAATTTACCTGAGTAACCAACCCTTTCAGGGTGGGAAATCAATGCGCTAGCTCATAAACTTTAAATATTACAACACGTATTGTTTAATGCATAAGAGAAACTTTAAAATCCTAAACTTTAAAAATATTGATACAAAAAGATTATACAAAATACATTGTGACGGATGACAGATGAAAGATATTGAAAGAAGTCAAATTATTATAATAAGTTTACGTAATATATATTATACATCTAGGTTTCATACTTACGTAGTTAGAAGAAGTAATATTTCAAACATTATATCTCTTATATGTAGATGGTTAGGGGGTAAATAGGAGAAGTATTACACCCAAAAATTTGTTTAGCCGTGTAAGAGAAATGAGCGAATACGCCAAGTCGATTCCGAAATCAATAATGGAGTTAACGGACTCGCTATATTACTTAGCTACGTACTTGCACAGTAACCTGACGCTTTATATACAGGTAAGTTAATTTATCCGTTTTTTAAAGGATCGGTAAATAAGAGCCAACTTTTTTATTGCAGTTTATATTTGCAACGTCATGTAATTGTCATTAACGGGTTTATCAAAAATATATAATAATTAAAAACATCGTTTAACGAAAGTAAAAAATATATGCTACAAATTATAATTATCTAAACTCTAGAATATTAAATGTTATTAAACGTATTTTGCTGTAGCTTATTTTAAAATATAAATATTGCTTTGACCAACTTGTAACATTACGGTTTACAAAATTAAAAAAAAAAAATAAGTTACCCTAACACAGTTTTGTTTCACTTTACAGAAAAAATTACAACCCTCTGTTGGCTTAGGAGTAAGCTGTCTCTCTCTCGCCAATGAAGGGTAATGATTTTGTTAAACATTTAGCAATAAAACAATTCCTTACAGAAATTTCGTTTACAAATTCGTGAAGTATGCCTATTTAATGCAAAACTTATTGAAATATTGCCTATATTATATAAATATATATTTATATATATATATATATAGAATTTTTAATAAATAGGCAATATTTCAAATATATATATATTATAGCTGTCTGTTTCATTATTTTTTGCTAATACTTTATTTTTAAAACATAAAAAACACTCAGAACTTTGTTATTAATCATTGTAGAATTCATATAAAATACAAAACAAAATAAAGAGCACTAAGGCTGGAAGCTTAACTAAGATTAGTGTATTTTTCGTTGGTGAATGTTAACTTTATATGGTGAATGAGAACTTTAAATTTACTTTAACTTTTTCTATAATCGAATGTACTGCCAAAGTAATGAGATTAGCTTGCTCTAGCACAATGGTTCATCGGCATCGTGAGCTCTCCATCTCAAAATAAATGATACACAAGTAGAATCCATAGCGATGAATGGGGTTTTGAACGGCTTTAATTCTGTTGTCCTAACCCTTAGCATCAACTGAGAAAGAAAGATCTTGAATTACAAGCTCATAAAGTACCTTTCCTTAAAATAGATCTTTTCTGTTGCATGGAGGAACCCCTTCAAGAGATAATATTCTTTAGAAATGTTTTATTTTTACATTCCCCCGAATTAAACCCATGATCTATTGGATTAAAAAGTGCAGCTATTACTCCTACCCACGGAAGACTAAAAGACATTCTTACGGTTGAGAGGGGTTTAAATATTTTCATCGTGATAATCGTAGGAGATGGTTGAAAATGCAAGAATTAAAAAACAATACATTACCAAACTAGAAGAGGAGCTCAGTTAGATCTCACTTTCCAGTAAGAGGAGTTATCTGTAGTTTTAGGGAAGGTTTCAACTTTAGTGCTAGCACTTATGACATTATGATAAAGTTAAAATTTAAAAGCTTCAGAATGCAGAATATTCATGGATCTGGAACTATTGTTTTACAACAAATAAAAAAATAGTATCTCCAATCCAGGAGATTTTGCGGATGTTGAGTTTAACGCTGTATATATTTTTTAGGATATTGGTGGCACAAGACAACTTTTTTATAAATAGCCTTATTTATGAATTCTATTATTGATAATTTCTCTAATTATGATTAATTTTTTATTTCATATCAGTATAGGACTCGGATCTCCGGATACTCTCTCACTTGCTGGGTGAGTTGTGCTACCACCACAGGAGCCCTAACTTTTTACTATTCAATTTATTTTGTATTTGGCCGTTTCTGTTACATACGCGTTTTAAATAACCAAATTAACATATGATTCGGAAGACCAAAAAATACCTGTAAACGACTTTTGTTTGCGTTAATAACATTTTGTACAAGTGGCAATAGCCTAATTTAATTTTTCATAAAACATGGAATGTGAAGAAAAACAGGATTTTTCCGGAACATTTGCCATCGTTTAGTGAAAACAAAGAAAACAGTAACACTACGTTTCGAGATCTGCAATCTGATCTCTTTTTTCAGGTAAAGAAACGAACCTAATAAATAATTACAAAAAACCTAGGTTAAAATAAAACAAGTAGATTTATTTAGTAAGATTTGTTTATTTTAACCTTGTTTGTAATTATGTATTAGGTTAGTTCTTTACCTGAAGAAAGAGTTCAGATTGCAGATCTCGAAACGTAGTGTTAACTGTTTTCTTGTTTCACTTAAACTCGATGGCAAATGTCCGGAAAAAATCCTGTTTCCTTCACCAATCCTTCCATCGTGCAAAAATAACCTTCAAACAAAGAATTGATTCTCGGTACGGACCCGGGATCAGTTAAACAATTCTAAGTCCTTGGAGTGCTTTGCATCTTAAATTAATCTAATACACATTAATCATTTAACTTTCTTGCTTAAAATGTAAGGGTTGAAGACCTTATGCCTATAAGGGTTAACTCTTAAAAATCTCCTTTTCATCGTAGGAAAGAAAAAACCAGTAAAATTTTGTCTTCTGCTTCTATACTCTTTACTTAAAGAAAGAATTGCATATCATCATCGTGAAAAATACCTCCTCCAAAATAGTATTGAGTGTAAATAAAACTGAATTAAATACACTGATCGGTACAGAATTCAACAACATTCTCGAAAGGCTTCCAAAATAGATGTATAAAAGTTTCTGAAACAGATAAGGGGGAAAAAGAAAATCTCCAAACTGGAAAAAATTAGGCCTAAAAAATGTGATTTGCCTAAGGATGGCAACGTGAATACGGATGCAAATAATAAAAACGTAATCAATCTCTCTTCGAAAATCCTGAATGAAGCGGAAATATCAGTATTATCCAAGGGTTTTAAACTTTTCTGTGGCACAAAAATCGGTAAAGGCACTGGATTTCGTAGCTGGAATTGAGTCGGCTGTTTCACAGTTACCTGAGGAACAGGGTGACCGCTTCCGCTGTGAGGCCAGTCTTTTACTCAGAAAAATTCCTCCACAAAACCCAATTTAACAATAGAGGAGAAAAAGGCCAGGTCGATCCTTGGGAAAGATGACACGGTCAAAATTTTACCTGCCGACAAAGGCAACGCTACTGTGGTACTTGACTCAGTAGCGTATAAAGAAAAGATTGCGGAAACTTTAAATACTGGCAAATATACAGTTTTAAATAAAGACCCGACTGATTCATTTGAAACGCAAAGTAGCAAACACCTTAAGAAAACATAAAGAATTTTTTTCAGATAAATTTAGATCTAAATTAACTCCTCACCACTCCAAAATCCCCCATATGTATGGCCTTCCCAAAATCCACAAACCTACCATCCCTCTCCGGCCCATCATTAGTTCTCGTGATTCACCTTGCAGGGAATTGTCTAAAGTCCTCTTGGACATCTTAACACCATTGGTAGGAAAAACTGACTCTTTCATCAAAAATTCCAGGGATTTCGTAGAGAAGTCAAAATCCCTAAAGTTGACTGAAACTGACAAACTGGTAAGTTTTGATGTCGAAAGTCTATTTACAAATGTACCAGTTCCAGAAACTCTCGGAATTATTAAATCACGTCTCAAAGAAGACCAAACATTAAAGGATAGAACTAAACTTCCCGTGCCAGTAATTATGGAACTGTTAGAACTATGCACTCAATGCAATTATTTTGAGTTAGAGGGTAAAATTTACCGTCAAGATGAGGGGATGGCAATGGGTTCTCCACTGTCTCCTATTTTCGCCAATATCTTTATGGAGGAATTCGAGCGAAAAGCTTTGGCTTCAGCTCAGTTCAAACCGAAGATTTGGTGGAGGTATGTGGATGATACCTTTGTTATTTTTTCTCATGGAGACATTGAATTAAATAATTTTTTGAATCACATTAATAGTATTTCTCCTTCCATCCGCCTCACAATGGAAGTGGAAGTCCAAAACAAGCTTCCCTTTTTGGATGTGTGTGTATTAAGAGATAGGGATGTCCTTAAGACAACTGTTTTTCGAAAGATAACACACACAGGAAAATATTTAAATTATCAATCCAACCATCAAAAATCTGTCAAAGAAGGAGTAGCCTACTCGTTGTTTGATAGAGCAAAGAGCTTGTGCTCAGATAAAGATGGACTAAAAGAAGAATTTTAAGAAAATTGAATCGGATCTCAGAAGCAATGGATACCCTCAATTAGTAATTAATAAGTGCAAACGAACCAGAAGAATCATTCCTGAGTCAGAAAAACAGAATTGTGATAAATTTGCGTTTATGTCAATCCCTTATGTGCCGGGATTATCGGAGAAAATTAGAAGAGTAGGTAGAAAGTACAACATTAGAACCGCGTTTAAAACACACAACACTCTTAGACAAAGTCTCGTAAAAACAAAACCAAAAAATGGCACACAGGATTCCAAAAACTGTGTTTACAGTATAAAATGTAGCTGCAATAGGGAATACATAGGCGAGACAAAAAGACCACTAAACATAAGGATAAAAGAACACAAAGAAAACACGAGAAAGGGTTTCACAGAAAAGTCAAAAATTGCACACCATTGTTGGTCCGAAGACCATCATATGAATTGGGATGAAGCCCACATAATACATCGGGAACCACATTTCTTCAAAAGGAAATTAATTGAGGCAACATACATTAAATTGGCAGACCAACCAATCAGTCAACCATCAGTCGAGATTAGGCCGCTTTGGTTGCCAATTCTAAAAAATGAACTAAAGAGAATACCAAAAGTATCAAACGGATCGGATATTTGCAATAAACCAATGCGGAGTCACAATATGGTTTTAAGAAGTTCATCTCGCATGAACCAATAATAACGAAAGGGCCCATTCCTGTTCCCCTTCCCTTGTATTTCCGCCATCTTGTTTTAGCCGGCCGTCACGATTACCATTGGCTACCCCCTCTGGTCAGTCGTAAATGGTTAGTAGACGAGTGAAGACATATTGTGACCTGTATTCCGTAGTTTAGTTTAATGATTGGTGTTTTGTATAGTTTTTTTATTAAGTGCATGTCTTTAGTGTTAGTGAAGTTGACATACAACATGTAGGTTGTGATTCCTGACTCAGGCGTGCCACAACGCTTTAGTAAGATTTGTTTATTTTAACCTAGTTTGTAATTATGTATTAGGTTAGTTCTTTACCTGAAGAAGAGATCAGATTGCAGATCTCGAAACGTAGTGTTACTGTTTTCTTGTTTCACTTAACGATGGCAAATGTCCGGAAAAATCCTGTTTCCTTCACAATCCTTCCATCGTCAAAAATAACCTTCAAACAAACATGGAATCACAAAAAGTACTTGCTAATATATATTTAAAATTCTAACTAAATATATTTGAATAAATTTTAAATTTTCGAGTCAGAATTTTCTACACTTTATGGATATCATTATGAAATGTAAAGAATTATTAGCCCCTAATAACTGGGTATTAAGGTCTTAGTAATAGCAAAACTTTAATTGAGAGCTATTTGCCGACTCTTAACAAATCAGAAGACTTGTCAAGTAACGCTTTAATTCCATCTAATTGAGCGGAACTTTTCAGACTTCAGCAATATTGGTTTCAGACTCAATCAAGGGCCGCTTTATTATACTTTCAGCAAAGAGACTACTCATCAAAAGACTTTGTTTATGACGAACGTCCTCCACTATACCCAATTTTAGAAATGTAAATGCACGATATTATTACTCGTTTAAATCAAGGTTTAAAGTGACCTACCATGGCATTTTTATATCTTTATTAAAATAACGTGTCTTGAGAATTTAATACGCCTTGTAATATATTACAGACATTACATGACTGTGTAAAACACGAGTATGCATAGTAATAAAACAAATAATAACCTACAAAGTCTAAGAAAATTGAGTGAAACATCTTTAAAAAGTACTTAAATTAATTATGATTAATGCAAAGGTTTAACGAAGAGGAAATGCATGAGTTGCAATCCCTTGTAAAACATAATAATTATTAATATTAACATAACTAAATGAATTCTTTATACCTACACAAAGTGGGTTCCTCGCACATTCCTGGGGAGAAGTGACAGATGTTTGATGAATAGATTGGGATTTTGTAGAAGACCGAGGCAAGTCCAATAACTTCTAATCCATCTTAATAGCTAAAAGCTGGAATATGTCAGTTATTATTAAGTTAATAAGTAGAGCTTACCAGTATAAATCCTTGTTTGTGAACCTAAATATAAGTTAAAGATTTAAATTTTGGTGTTACCGTCTTATTTATTATGAAGCAAAACTTTTAAACTATATTTTCCCAAGAAATATTATAAAGCTAATGTGTTGGTACGTAGTAAGCAATTTAGCATAGTATAAAACTTTATAAAAGCAATAAAAATTAATTTTTGTGCATTAAATTAAGGTAACATCTGATTCAGGCCCTCGATATATATATATATATATATATAAGTAGATATGAATTTGCCGATTCTGGCGCACTTTTGGGACAGTCAGAAAATCAATGTAAAATACTGTCCATTGAACAATAAACAAATCTAAGAAATCTAACAGGAAACCACGAATGTAAAATACTGTCCATTGAACCATAAACAAATCTGAGAAATCAAACAGGAAATCACGAATGTTAAATAACCGAATCTATAGCTGTTTTTACTGTTCATTGTAGGCTTCTAATTTCTTAAGCTGTTTTAATGAAAAAATCCAGAAATCTTAATAAAAAATCTATAAACGGAAATAATGAAATTTGCTAACAATCACTCGAGAAGTCGGGGAGAATGTGAGTAAAACCGCATTCTTTTCAAGAGGTTCCTCGTTTAATTTCTCCAAATGTACTATAAAATCATCGAGGATTTCTGGCTTAAAATCGTAGACAAATTCAACATCCAGATAATGAAAAAATACAGGTAATATCTTTTCATAATAAACGTGTGTATTTAAACCAACAAACCTAATGTATTCTTTGAAAAGGAAAATAATTTTGTTAATGGTTCCAAGAGATAAGTAAAAATTTTTATTCTGTTTTCTAAATTCTGTAACAAAATGTGTTTGCTTCTTGTCTCCGTATTGTAATTTCATAAGCAGGTTATTCAAATATGTTAATTTATTTCGAAATTTCCTAGGTTTAGGTCTTTCGTACAAAATTAAATTACAATCTCTACAAACTAATCTTTTATCAATAATTTCTCCTCTATTATAACACTTGTAACAGTTGGCATTATACTCTTCCATTTTTACAAAAAGAATAAATGGAAGCTATGGAACTAAGTCTGCCGAGATATAAATTTTTCAGCGCAAATGTTTATGTTTATATTTCAACTACCGAGATAAAAAGAAATAATTTCATTCTATTGTACAACTATTTAGGATATTATGTGTACGATTATAAAGATTATTACGGGAGAAATCGAGATTTTTCATCAGCGAAAGAGTATATTTTTGAAGTTTTAGAAGGAATGAAAGAGAACAATATGAACATCATTAACTACTGAATTTCTCTAATATCGTTCTTAATCACGTCATATGATAAAAATTTCTCAGAAACCACAACCACATAACAAATCGCGTTTGTAACAGCATTTTGAAAATCCATATTGATAATTATATCGTTCTTTGAACTAGAAATATTTGTCAAACTCTTTGTTGTATCAATGACATAAATGGGTCTATTTGCTATAAATTCTTTGGGGTTGTAATACATTTCCATATTTTTGTAGTAAACTTTCTTAAAATCTTGATACATCTGATACAATGATTCTGAAAAGACCACCGGAAATGTTTAAATTTTGTAATTCATCTGGATAATAAGAACCGTTCAATTTTACTCTGATATTTTTTACATCCAAACTATCAA